>NW_015164723.1:3787-24701 GCF_001447785.1 Gekko japonicus | reverse complement strand
CCCGGGCCGCAGTTCTCCGGCGCTGGCCTGGGGAAGCGGCAACGAGCCTCCTCTGACCTCCCCAGGGCTGCAGCGCTCCAGTGCAGGCCCCAGGAAGCCAGCGACGGGCATCCTCTGGCCTCCCCCGGACCGCAGTGCTCTGGCACTGGCCCAGGGAAGCAGCGATGAGCCTCCTCTGACCTCTCCAGGACCGCAGCGCTCTAGCGCGGACCCCGGAGAGGCAGCAATGGGCCTCCTGGTCCCTCCCTGGGGCCACAGCGCTTTGGCGCTGGCCCGGGGAGGTGGCGAGAGCCTCATCTGACCTCCCTGGGGCCGCAGTGCTCCAGTGCGGGCCCCTGGGAGGCAGCAACGGTCCTCCTGGCGCCTCCATGGGGCTGCAGCACTCCGGCACGGGCCCTGGGGAGGTGATGACGGGCCTCCCTGGGGCCGCAGTGCTCCGGCATGGGCCCCGGGAAGCCGACGATGGGCCACAGTGCCGAGAGCTGGGGCTTGCTGCCACCTCCATTTTTGCCAGCTCCTGGGCTCCTGGAGCGGTGCTCCAGTGCGCTCCGGCCCCAAAAGACCCCTGGGGATCCCCAGTGATTCAAAAGGCATCTTGTTACACAGCTTCTGCCTGAAATGTTGAAGAAAGCTATGCATACCCTTACTCCCTGGCATTTTGCAGTTTGCTCTCCCTCCTCTGGCAGCCATTATATAGTTGCCACCCTGCGCCAGAATTCTAAAGGTGTCCACAGGCTCAGAAACATTGAGAACCCCTGTTGTGGACAGTGGCCTTTAGGTAGCTAAGCCCATAGAGAGCTGAATACAGATTTTAATATGGACCACAGTTGGGGTGTACCACTGGACCATAGGAAAGCTAAAGATGCACATTTTGTCAGGATTTTTTGCTGTGTGTGATCAGGGAGTCTTTTTGTAGTCCATGCCCTAATTCACACTAAAATTGCTCAGGGCATAAGGAAGAAAGCCTGCCTCTCACGCTTCGAAGCTACTGGCTCTGGTTCAACACCCAGTTTAAAGGAATTCCCATAATCTGCGCCACAGAGCAGTAGTAAGAGATTGCTGACCGTGGCAAAGCACCTCTACAAGCTTGGAAGGTATGCTGAGAATTGAGAAAGATATTTTTTATTTCATTACAAATGTTTGTAGCCTTGTCAGGCCACATGGAACCCAGTAGATGTGATCGAGTGTGAGGAGAACTGCAGTGAGATGTGGGAGGACTGCTTACTTCTGCCCCATTGCTGGTTTGAATAGCTTAACACAAGAGGCACTGGTAGCCTCCCTGCTTAAGGGCTGATTCATCCTGACACTGGATAACAGTGCTCTGTCACTTACTCTAAAACTCCAAGGGGAATCTTTGCGGTCACAGTTAAGGCCAGAACACATTCTATATGGCAGCATTTTTGTTTGGCCACAAGGCAAAAAGGGGACCATACTGCAGAAATAGATAAAAAAGTATCTTCTATGATTAAAAGACTTTAGGCCTTTTCAGAACCACAATACTTCAAGGACCAGTCTTCATAAACTCATGGAGGCTGGAGAGAGTGTAATGGAGAAGCAGGACTTGCAATCTATTCTTCAAGCATGGTCTGAGCCTGCTGCTGTAACAAGCTATCAGAATAGCAATACACACACACACACACACACACACACATATATATAAAATACGCCCAATAAAAGCAATACAAAAATCCAATGAATAAACTTAAAAAATATAAAACAATTAAAATCTATCCCCATTAAAATCTATCCATTATCAAGCAGGGTAGGATGTGTGGATGGTGAAGTCATAGTTGAAGCATACCAGCTGCTTGGTGGATCACAATCACCTGAAGGCTGCCTGCCTGAAAAAGAACAGGCTTTCATGCCCTGTGGAACCTAGGGAGGCCCTGCAAGGCATGTACCTCTTCAGGCAGCTGGTTCCACAGGATGGGTGCCACTGCTGAGAGGGTCCTTGTCCTTGTTGACACAAGGTGGACAGTTCTTGGACCAGAGACCTTCAATAAATGTCAAAATGAAGATTGGAGAAGATGGGGAGGATCATGCTGGGAGAGGTGGTCCCAGACATATAAGGGTCCCAGGCAGTTTAGGGCTTTAAAGGTAAGTACCAACACTTTGAATTGGCACTGGAAACTAATTGGGAGCCAGTGCAACCGCCACAGGATAGGTGTTACATTTGCAGACCAGGACCCTCCTGTCAGCAAACCGGCAGCTGTGTTCTGGACCACTTGCAGTTTCTGAAGCATCTTCAAAGCTAGCCCTGTGTAGAGTGCATTGCTGTAGACCAGTCTTGAGATAACTGTTGCATAAATTACTGTGGCAAGTTCCTCCTGAGACAGACAGGGAGCCAGTTGGCGGGCCGAGTATAGAGGGTAAAATGCAGTCTTTATCACCGAGGACACATGTTTGTCCATGGAGAGCAAAGAATCAAGCCATACCCCCAAACTCCTCACAGAGTCGACCGCAGAAAGTCTACCCTATCTAGGGTCAGTAGAAGTGGCCACCTCAGCAGTCCAGGCTTCCCCAGCCACATGATCTCTGTCTTAAATGGATTTAGCTTCAGTCAGCTCTCACCTAACCATTCCACCGTGGCATCCAGGCAGGAGGCCAAGGCCAGAATTTCAGCTACCAGTCACTCCTTAACTAAGTGATAGAGCTGGGTGTCTTCTGCATATTTATGGCACTCCACTTCAAACCTCCTAACAATCTCCACCAGAGGGTGCATATAGCTGTTAAATAACATTGGGGAGAGAATCGACCCCTGTGGAACTCCAAAAGTTAGGGCCTCTGGGGATGACCTCTTTCCACCCACAATTACCCTCTGCGATTGACTCTGGAGGATTAAGGAGAACCAGCTCCTGGAGCTGTTTAGCAACTGCTTGCTCAATCACCTGTCCCAGAAATGGAAGATTAGATATTGGACAGTAATTGGCTAGGTCCCTCTCATCTAATGACGACTTTTTCAGGAGGGGTGTCACCACTGCCTCCTTGAGGAAGCTAGTGAAAGAGCCCTGGGAGAGTGAGAGATTTATAATGTCTCCCAAAGCTTCTCCTACCACTTCCCTGGAGGCTTTCACCAACCAGGAAGGGCAGGGATCCAAAGAGCAGGCAGTAGGCTGCACAGCTGATAGGACCCTGTCAACATCTGCCTGGGAGAGTGGGTTGAGGGAGTCCAAAAATGGACCTGATTGTACACACAGGGCCCCAAGATTCCTACTGCCTCCAAATCTGGCACCCAAGTCTTCGTGAAGGAGCGAGGATTTATCTGAAAAGAACGTCGCGAATGTGTCACAGCTAACAGCCAAATTTTCATATACTTTTGGGGCCACCAAAGGGGTGGTCAGTTGCCTATTAACTCTAAACAATTGAGCTTGAGGTGACGTGGCAGATGCAGTGGAGGAAGAAAAGGGCTGCCTTCACTGCCACTTCATAAGCTTTCAAGTGGGCTCTATAAAGTGATCTCATTGCTTCATGAATTCATTGCCAGCACCACCCTGGCCATTTAATCCCCCTTTCTACCATCCTTAGTTCAACTGTATACCTTGGAGCCAAGGTAGTATGAGGCAAAGAGGGCACTGGGGGGCAACTCTGTCAATGGCCTCCTGAAGCTCCAGATTCCAGGCATCAGTGAGTTCATCAAGTGAGCTACCAAGAGAGCCAGACAGATCCCGCAGAGCATTCTGGAATCCGATTGGATCCATGAGTCTCCATGGGCCAGCATAAATAAGCCCCTGCAGAGGGAGGAGGCAAATCTCAAACCAGCCTTCACAAGGTAATGATCAGACCATGGTAGTGGTTTACAAAGAGCCGCTGAATCCAGAACAATCCCTGCACAAAAGATCAGATCCAGCGTGTGGCCTGCTCTGTATGTAGAGGCCAGTACAACCTGGGAGAGTCCTAATGATGCCATGGCAGTCATATAGTCTAAGGAGGCACCAGACAAGGCAGTGTCAGTGTGAACATTGAAGTCCCCTAAAACTATCAGCTTGGGGAAATACAAGGGCCACTCTGTCACCGCCTCAGCCAACCTCAGCAGGGAGTCAGCTAGTAAGCTGGGCAGATGGTAAATCAGCAAGACTCCAACCCTCTCCCTGGCACCCCATGCCAGGTTCACACATTCACTGCCGGTGTCAGACTTCTGCAGTTCAGGAAGTTGCTCAGAGGAGAAAGAATCTAGGACCAGAACTGCCACCACCCCTTTCTGTTTGCAGTTGAAGGACTGAGTATCCTGGGGGAGTCAGTTGAGTGAGAGCCACCACGTCATCCGCATCCACCCAGCTCTCCATCAAGCATGCAAGATCAAAATTGCCTTTCCTAATAAATTCTTCAAGGGAGGCAGTCTTATTCATAATCAATCTGACATTGCACAACATAACTCTTGAAGAGGAGGGCAAAGAAGTCTGGGTCTGCACACCATCATTTCTTGGGAGGGGAAGGAGCTTAGAGGAGGACTGAGCACATTCATATCTCAGTCTCCTTCTGAACCTAACTCTTTGCCCACTGTCATGCCTAACCCCCTCCCTGGCCACCTAGGCACACCTCGCAGCTTACTCTGGTCTCCCTCTCCACCTGTAGGAGGATCTAACCAGCTGTGCAACAGATTTATAGTGCACCCAAACCCCACAATCTACCAAACCCACAGTAGTCCTAACCAAGCAATGGACCTGTCCACCCTTGTAGTCAATACCAGCCCCTCCAAATAACCAGCCAGCTGTGATTGGAAGAGCTGTTGCCTCTGCTGAGATAGAGCTGCAGCTACTGGACTCTGCCTGGCACTTTTCCTGATGTTCCAGCAAGGCAGTCCCAAACACACCTGCTTTGGCCTCAGTTATTACTGAGGTAATTAATCATCAGCCAGCCGTGGTCTGCAGGAGCTGTTGCCTCTGCTGGGATTGAACTGTTAAGTCCCACCACCTCTTCCTGTTATGAGGTCTGCTATATCACACTGGGGAGAGCTCAGGTTTCAGAACATGCAGTCAGTTTTCCCCAAGGAAGAAGGAGTGATGGAGAGAAATAGGGTGATAGCTCTAGGAATTGAGCTTGGAATAGGCTCCTTTGAGATGGACTTGGAGCGTTGGGCTCTAATATTATATCTGCCTGTAGCATGAAGGCCAGTTTAGCAGCTGAACAATTTTTCAGAGCTTTGTGAGCCTCCTAAAGGATCGGATGTTACCTGCTAACTGTTGTTTGGTGCAATGTTTATGTTTTCAGAACCAGTCACTTTTACTGTATGGAAGACCACAAGGTGATGGTGAAATAAGGATAACGACCCTGGACAAACGGGCAAGGCAAGATAGGTGAGAAGAGCCCAAGTTTATTCTTTGATGTATGGTAGATATCCTTGTATTGGATAAGACAAACAAGACTTGTTTTACATTTTGGGAGACTTTGCCCTTTAAACAGCTCCTCTGGTTGCTTTTCTCATGTCCAGTCCAGTCAAGATTTTTTGGCTGTAAGCTATTGAGAGGCAAAGCTCCCTTCATATCTGATGAAGGGACCTTTGTCAAAAATTTGTAACCCCAAAATCTTGTTGGTCTCCAATGGTGCTACTGGACTCATATCTAGCTATGATTGCTTCATCAGTTATATATAAACAGATTCAGAAGGGCAAATATTTTGGCTCTAGGACATCACTTTTGGCTTTTGACATTTCCAAGTGGTGAGAACTGCTTGGGCCAGCGCTACAGGGTGGTGTTTCCACTAGATAAAAGAGCACTGCCTCTTTATGTTTCTTGTCCTATTTACAAACATGCCAGCAGAGCACAGCTGAGGCAAATATTGTTCTTACAGCAGGCAAGAAGTTCACTGACCCTTGTATCAGATTCCCAGGGAGCAGCTGTCTGCCTACAAGGGAGAATGAACCTATAAAAAGACAAAGAAACATTTCTTCCTGTCCAGTCATTTAAATATTGAGTAAATTGCTGGAACTGACTCGTTGCCTATTGTTCTGGAAATCTGAGTCATTAGTTAGGATCAAATTATCTGGGAGGAGGCTCTGGGGTCCTTGAGGGAAATGGCCCTTGATCAACTCTCTCTTAGGATGGGTTTTTGCACGATTGATAGAGGAGATGCCCTGCATTCCTTTCTTCCTTTGGCATGACTCACCACCTTTCGATATCACTTTGATTCAGGCTCTTTCTATCAGTGTTAGGCCCACTCTCAGGTCTACATGTGTACAGAAAAGGGGGAACAAGTTGTAACAAAAAAATTTTTTTGAGGTCTGGGGGTCTTGGCGGCATCAATCATGCCCCTCTCTGTAGGGTGCTGTGCAAAATCTCTAATTTTCAAAAAACAGGAAACTGAGAGTAGCACTGCTGCAACTAATGGTGAGTGTTCTGTCAGGTACTGCTGCATATGCCCCAGAGACCAGAGTAACCTCTTCCTCATTTGCTTATATTCCTCTGGCCACAAGTTTCAGTCAGTCTGCAAAAGATGCCAAGGTAGTTTCTGTTCCCCTGGTTGCTTCTGGAGGAGGGAAAGAATAGAATCCCACAGTTAGCACTCCCCAACTGAACATTGAAGAACATTGGTACTCACTCTGCATCTCGTGGTGAGCTATGTTCTCAGTTACCATCAACCAAAAGAGCCAGCTTTACTTCCAGAGGCCAGGTCTGTTGCTCTCTGAAAATAATAGTTCTTTAAAGTACAAAGGGCTGATGTACCACACTGCAGCTAGGGTGTTCCTTTTTCTTGATGCTTTTCTTACATGATTACTGATTCTGAAGTTTATCAACAGTGAAATTCCAGAATTGGGAGTATTAGGAGTGTCTTTTGCACTATCAGATATTGCTGGATCCAGTCCCAGAAATAGCAAGTATATTATTGGTTTGGCAGTAGCCAGCAGGATACCCTTAATATTGTTCCCCAGCCAATCATCAGTAGGGAAATCCATAACTGCAGATCATTCTAAGACTACAATAGGAGGTAGAGACAGATTCACATCTTGCTCAGTCAAGATGCACACAAAATCAGGGGATATGCTTATGTTTCCTATAGGCAACTGACAGTACAGTCTGATGCAAAGTTACTCTGCATAGGTTTGCAGTGTAAGTGTCCAGTTTGCATTTTTAGAAACCCAATCTCCTTTCAACAGTTTAGGTCATATAATCAAATGCACCATCAAATTAGTTTTAAAAATTGTTCATGTTGCATGGCTTGCCAGTAGGCCTTTATTCTCACACATTGCCATTCACTACAATCTAAGCGGTACTTTGGCTATGAATGAGTGTGAAGTTACGAGCATTTTTCTCCTGTTGGAAGCAGTGGGGTCTTGCATGTTCTAGCCATAGACTTAGGTTTCAGTGAAGTCGATGAGACTTAAGAACATTCAACTTCCTTTATGTTGTACCATTTGCTTTTATGTCTTGCGACATAACCATTTCCATATTCAGTGTAGAGTTGAGATAGCAGTGCATTGAATTTTAGAAGGATTTTTTTTTCATCAAAAGGTGTCATTTCAGAGGGCATGAAAAAGAGCATTGCTCCCCTTGGAGGGGCAGGACCCCCCCCAAGAGCATTGCTCCCCTTGGAGGGGCAGGAAACCCCCCCCTTCCTTTTGCTGTTAAATTGCAATCCATTTCCTGGCAAAATGCTTTACAAGAGAAGGGAAGGGTGACATTGCACATATTTCATCCATTTGTTCATTTCTGTTCATGTGTCCCCAGAAGGAATACTGAAATGGGAGCACATCTTATCACAAGGCACAAAATATGTGAAAAGGGCCCCCCAATTCTCATCTGTGAATTTTAATGTATATTATTATTACAATCAAATATTTTCTATTAACTATGTATGCTTTCCAGAAGATAATTGATAGTTGGCTTACCGTAATGGTATTTAATATTTGACAGTTGCCATGCAATTGATATTTAGTATATGACAACTGATGCACAGTGACATTTGATATTTAAAACTATTCGATTGACAGCTTTTGACATTTGACAGCTGTCAAAAAACAAACAGTCAAAAGATATGGCCAACAATTTAAAGCACTCAACCTGCAATCAATAATCCAAGTTTCATATTTTGAGATAAAACTTCAGATTCAACATCCTAAATATTATGTCTTTGGAATCTAATTTTGAATTGCTTTATGCAAAGCTTTTGAAGGCAGCACTTAGCCTTGATAGACCACATCTTGTTATATTTGTATTTTCACAGGCATATCTTCTTATTTGATTTGGCTGTAATTGTATGCAAACGGCGAGGTGATAATTACGAAATGAAGGATATAATTGATCTTCAAGAATACAAAATAGCCAACAACCCCACAACTGATAAAGAGAACAAAAAGGTAAAAAAAGGGTGTTACTAGCCATGGAGACCGAAGGGAATCTCTACATTCAGAGGCAGTAAAGCTCTGAATACCAGTGGTAGGAGGCAGCGCCAGGGAAGGCCTTTGCCTGTATGTCCTGCTCATTAGCCCTTGAGGGCTGCTGATCGTACTTCATGTGAAATAGGATGCTGGACAAATGGACCACTGTCCTGATCCAGCAGGACTAGTCGTGTTCTTAAAGTATATAATAGTTCCTTCATCCACAAGATGTACTACTGAAATTCAGGAATCTTCATTAGATTTTGGTGTAATTAATAGTTGACTCCTACAAGAAAGAGGACTTTTGCAAAGAACCTGATCCTAAATGCAGTTAAATTATCACATCAGGGAAGATTTATATATCTCATGTAGAGGACTTTCAGGGGGAAAGTCTGACCTTTCTCCATCAGGTATCTGAAGTCTCACAATCCAGAATGGCTCTCAAATGTATGTGAAGCTTTTTGAACAGTAAAGTACAATGTAAATTCTCAGCATTATCAGTGGTCCAGTGGTAATTTTTGGGGTTTTGTTACCTTCTTCCTCTCACTGGAGCTCCGAATGCTGCTTCTGCTGCACAGGGGATTCCCCTAAAAGCAGAATGGGGAGAGGAGTGGGAGGTCTGCATTGGAAGAGGGGAACGGGCAGAAATTCTGTAGTGGAAATCTTCTACTGGATCCAGCCTTATATTATTTAATGGGAAACATAAAAATAACAGTGTTTGGCCTCAATTAGTTCTGCAGCACCACTTGGATTGTGTTTTCATTTCAACAGTGGTCTTATGGCTTCTACCTCATCCACATACAAGGACAGAATGGGCTGGAACTCTACTGCAAAACGAAAGATTTGAAGAAAAAATGGCTTGAGCAGTTTGAAATGGCACTGTGAGTCTTTCTGTGCATTAAACTAATTTCTGCAACTGAGAGCAATTAAATGTTCCATAATCCAGCAATGTTTTAATATTACTTATTAAAGTAGTTTCTTCCCCATGAAAATTCATTATTAAAATACATACACAAATTGAAGATGCTGTTCTTTGAAGGAAAAGAAGAGGGAGCTCTAAGCTCTCTTTTTGTGCTTCCCTTTCCTCTGAAGGCTGGACCTTAGTGCTCTGTTATCTAGGGAAAATATTAATGGATTTAGCAATAAATATTTAACATAATTGTGGCTGATTTTGCTATCATTGCCTTGGTAAACTAAAATGTATTACTGAGGGAGATGGGGATGTTGGCTTTTTTCCTAGTGGCTTCTAACTAATTTATTATGTAGCATTTGGATCAGGTTTCCTGGGTTATTAAATTTGACTTCAAGGATTTAATCCCTCTCTCTTCTTAACATAACAAGAACAAAAAAGTGTTATGTCCTATAGAAACTTTTCATAGAAATGTTAAAAATTCTTCTGCCAATTTAAACATTCTTTGGGTTCTCTCTGTTACCTTTATTTTGCTAATATGATTATATTTATGATTCTCATTCTTTTGATTTCTGATGAACAATCCAGTACCAAACAAACAAAACAGTAAAATGGAATAAAATAAATATTGGTAGGAGCTATTCTGGAGGGAAGAGAGGAACAGTTTGTATCATCTTGGTTTCTCTTGTTTTCATACATATTCAGAAGATTTATACTGATCATGTTTTACAGCAAAAAACTACAGCTGTCTAATCAATTAATTAGAACTAAAATTACAAATTATTAAGTGGTCATTGATAGATTGTTCATACCTCTGAACATGTACGTATTTTATCAATGGAAGCAGATAGCATCTAGCCTGGGGTAGTTTTGAATTGCCTTGTCATGTCATTTAAACGGTGGCCTTATGGCTTCTGCTTATCCACATGACAGAGAACTACCCAGTTCAAGTACTGAAACATGGTCAAGCATGCCCAATTTCCTCTGCCTAACAGTGTACTGAAGCTTAAAAAGTGTGCCTTATCCTCCATGTCGCATTTCTTTTTGCTTTGTTTATTCCCCAAAGATCTTTTTTCTTCATGATGTCTCATTCTTTAGTTAGATCCATAGAACTTCTTTGTTCTTATGACTGCCAATGATTCTTTCTCACTCATGCACACACTTTTAATTCCTGACTTTGCCTAGTAGCCATGGCCTTCCTCCACTGGGTTTCTGAATGTACATTAAAAAAAAATCAAGGATGGCAACATCCATATTTGGAGACTCCACATATGCAGTGATTTAGCTTAGACTTTACCATGGAGAATTGGCTGATGGATAGTTAGGCTGAAGTTTTGTTTTAGTTCGTAGATAGTTGTCCTATATTCACATCCCTTAACTATCCAATAGTACTAACAATTTTGTGGATAACAAATTCTACATACCTGCTCCTTTCCCTGACTCCTTTGCCTGAACTTTTGCATACAGATACCATCTTGTCAGAGCCAAACTATGCAGTATGTTTTTTTTGGCAAATTGGGTTTGGGCTTCCCAGACCTGACTCTCTTTTCCTGAGCCACACACCGGCTGTTGGAAATGTCATTTAAGAATTGGCAGGTGCTTCAATTGGCTTGAAGAAGGGCATGGAGGGGGGAAGATAGGAGCCCCTCCTCCCCCCTTGTTGCAGTTTTAAGCCAAAATGACATTTCTCAACAGCTCCTATGTGGCTGCAGAGAACCTGAACCCAACTTATCAGAGAACGTATTGTGTAGTTTGGCCCTCAATTCATAGCATAAGCCTAATTTAAACCAAGCATTTCCTGATTCATAACTCATTCTCTTAGGCACTCCCAATACCTCCCAGCTGTGCCTGTGATAGAAGAAGCATTGGTTCTGCTTGCATAAGACCTTTCTTTTTTCCAAAGCTAATGCTCCATCCTGTGTGTCTACAAGGAGACCTTTGGTTATTTCCACTAGGAGCTTTAATATATCACACTGTTCAAATGGCCCAGCAAATGCACTGCATGCATTTTAAGTGAACCCGCAACTGATGATCTAAGTGATTTACTTAGCTTTTTGCTGCTGTTTTGATGAAGGCTTTAGTGGTTTTTAATACATTCCAGTTGCCTGCTTTCTGCACGTATGCTGTCAGCTATAAAAGCTTCACAGGCTTGTAAAAGTGTTGGGTGTTGTCCAACAATCACTGCCGCTCCTAACAGCCCTTTACAAAAGGTGATTTGTTGTTGTTGATTATCATAACTGAATAGAACCGAGGGATTTGGTGGTTCAGCAACTTAATGTGCTTTACTTGAATGCAGATTGTATTTTGGCTTGGGCTCATGACAGAATATCATTTTAGTGGTCTCAGCTGATGCATCCCTAAGGGATGTCTTGTCTACACTGTAAACCACATCACAGTATTACACTCTTCTGTGTGATTGGCGGCAGGATTGCTGTTGTGTATTATTTGCAGTCCGCAGTGTAAAATGGCAGCATGGGATACAGGTATGGGGTGACAGAAAGCAGCAGCCAGTTGGCACTGGAGTGTACCTGTGTGATGCACACATTCCACCCCCCCCATAAGTTCCTTCCACTCAGTTTGCAGTACCAGAAGTGAACTTGGCTAAGAGAGAAGCAGCTGGGGGAGGAACTGCTGGGAGTGTACTCTGTGTGTTGGGGGGAAGGGTTAGTAGCATGCTCATGGGACACTTTCGAGTTTTAAATTGTACCTATTTTACATGTGATTGTGGCATACCCACACATTTAAAATTTGGTTCTACCACTATTAATTTCTTTTAGATCTGAGAAACTGTGCAGGGAGGGGCACATGATTCTGGATTGAGCTACCACACATTAATTGATTACACGAATAAGCGATAACTTTTGATTACCTTTCTCTGGATCAGTTTTGGTGATAGGCAAACTGCTTTCAACTTTGGTTTTGGAACTTATTAACTTTGTTGAGAAGTGAAGAAATTCATCTCTTTTCCAAGTATTCTGTCCCAGCTTATTATAATAGTGTGCTGATTTTGCTGCACACCTGCAATTACTCTGTTGCCTCCTGGGAATTGTAGTTTGGTTTCTCCTGCGCTGCACCAGCCATGATAAACAACCACTTGCAAAGTCATTTTCTTTATTTAGTACATGCTGTATTGCCACTTCTCCATGGAGCTCAGGGTGGTATTTGTTGGTCTCGTCTTCTCCTCCATTTTACCCTCACTACAATCCTTTGAGGTAGGTTAAGTTGAGAGAGTGAGTGGCTGGTCCAAGGTCACCCAGTCAGCTTCACGGTACAGTAAGGATTTGGTCCTGGATTTCCCGGATCCTAGTCCAGTCCTCTAACCACTACACCACATGGAATACTGGAACTGAGAGGTTTTTAGATCAAGATGGGTAGCCGTGTTAGTCTGTAGCAGTAGAGAAGAGTAAGAGTCCAGTTTTAAAATCTGGATGGTGGACTGCAACTGTGCAAAAGGATTGCAAGAACTACTGAGAGAAGTAGTTAGTTGTAGTTCTTTATCTTAGCAGAGAGAATGCAAGAGATAGCATAGGCCGTATGCAAGTCAGAGATATAAACTATTGATTTACTGCCATCATATTTTCTGTACTGTCCCCAAACACATCCTTCCTTCCTCTTTTTTTTTGCTGTGCAGTGAACAGATGGTTTCATTGAGCTGTGCACAATAACATCCGGATAGCTTTGCTTGAGAGCCTGCGGACGCTTGACTTGGAACGTATTAGACTGTGAACTCAGCATGCAGTTTACCTCCGAAGCTTTCTGTCTCAATTCATTGTACAGCATCTTAAGCTCTCATTTAGGTTGAATTTCACCTGTCATTATTATGACTGCTTCCCTAATTTCTTTAGGGTCTTCCTGTGCTTTCTCACAGTCCTTCCTCATCCTCTGTACATTTTAGCCCATCAGCACAAATTTTCCACTTCATTATTCAAACGTTCTTCCGAGCCATTAAAAACAAAACCAAACATTGTTATGTATTCATACAGTGAGGCCTCCTTCCAAGACGTGCAGAAGAAAGGCTATTGCAGTAACTTGCACCATGATGCTTGCCTGTTAGTGGGTTGTAACTCACTGTGTACTGATGGCCTTCCTTTTTCATTTTCATAGTGAAGCCTTGTTTTCTGGATGGGCCTATATGTTGGTCTACTAGTCCTTCCACCCTGTACATAAGAGCAAACCTCAACTAGGGCTTCCTGTTTCCTTTGATAGAATTGCCCCAATTTGAATAACTCTGCCTATGTTGTCTCAGTCTTGACTTGCTAAGCATAAATGTCAGTATTTTCTGTTAACCTTTTGCATTGGACTGCACTACTTTAATCTGAGAAACTTATCTTTTTTTAAAAGCACTCCTATGGCTTATTACTCACAAATGCAGGTGCCACTTTAATCTGCCTGTGAGGGATCACATGACTGAGTGGTCATCTACAACAGGCAGACACCCCCCCACCCAGGCCCGTAGCTAGGACCTTTCTAGTGGGGGCCCCCCTGGGGAAAGTGGAGGGGCTGGAGTGTGTGCGTGTGCGCGCAAAGCGCACGTACGCCGCACGCACATCACCCGGAAGTGACGTAATGACAAGGGGAAACACCTCACTGGCTCTGAGGAAGAGCCCCATCTAAATGCAGCCGCTTCTCTGTTGCAAGTGAGGGCTGCCTGCGCTGCCTCTTGCCGGCGAACTGCTGCGCCCCGTTGGAAAGCGTGCTCGCCTCTCCGAATGGGAAGCCATCCCATAATTGGTGCGAGTTGTGAAGAGAAGTGCTGCTGCTCCGGCTGGCCGGCCGGGGTCAGGCAGCGCGGAATTGAATCAGAAGGAGCCCACGGTGGCTTCCAGACAGGCAGGGGCCCCACGCAGGCTCCACTTCGGCCAGATCCCGCCTGCCTACACCGATTGGGTTGGAGGAGGCTCAGCTGGGGCGCTGGCTTGACCTTGCGGGGAGGGAGCCGTGGGAAGAAACGGTACTTTTAATAAGAGTGAAGCTGTGAGACAAGCTGACATGCAAACAGGGGCGATTGGACGGCAGGGAGGCGGTGTGGACTTTCAGGGAGGGGAAATGGGGTTAGTTGTGTGTGAAGAAGACCTAGCTCCCGCTTCCCCTTCTCCACCCCTCAGCCCACCGGGAACAGCCACAGCCCGCCCGCCGGGCTGTCCACAAACCCGCCTGGGCACGGCGAGGAAGTGGAGGAGGAGGAGGGGAGGCTGCCGTGCCCCTCAAGCCCCCTGACGCCGCCTCGGCCTCCAGTGCTGCCGCCGCCGCCAGCCTCTCGTCATCTTTGGGGAGGGGGAGCAGAGGATCGGGGGAGGGGCCCCACGTGAGCTATGGGCCTGCCCCCACCAGGGATAAAGGTTCTGGTTCTAGTATTTGCTCTGACATGGCAGTCATATATGCTGGGATTCCCCCTCCCCCCAAATATATGGATGAGTATTCTGTCATGTCAGCCCTCACTAGTAGAGTCTTGAAGTACTACGTTCCAGACAGACATTTTCAGCCTCATCTGCTATTTGTGAGAAACAGGCCTCTATGAAGATAACCTTTCTCATCACCGTTCTATTGTCTGATTAATTTTTGCAAACATTCTTTTAAAAAAGATTGTTTATGTTCTTGCCGCAAACGGTGACACTATGGCAATAGGAAATTATACCTAGTATACAACCAGGTAACCTCTCGACTTGACTACTGCATTGCGTTATATGTGAAGTTGCCATTCTACACAAGCCAAAAACTGAAGCTTGTGCTAAATGTGGCAGCCCAGCTTTTATCCAGGGCTAAAACAAATATTTCACTAGTACTGTAAGAACTCCTCTGCTTACCAATAGTTTCCAGACCACATTCCATCCATCCATCCATCCATCCATCCATCCATCCATCCATCCATCCATCACATATGTATGCTGCTTTTCTGCCCAGTGAGGGCTCTCAAGGCAGTGAACAATTAAAAGATTACAAACTAGCTGTTAAAAACAGTATGTATCTCTAAAACGTGCAGTTGAAGGCAAACAAGAAGGATAAACCAGATGAAACAAAAACGTCTTCACCCACTGGTGGATGATGGTGATCAAAGGGGGCAGGTGAATCTCCTTTGGGAGGGGGTTCTGTAATTATGGTTCCACAACCAAGAAAGTCCTTTCTTGGATTGCCACCCAACCCATCTAGCCTCAGATGATGGGAGTGCCTGTAGCATGGCCTCAAAATGGTATAATGGTTGGGTAGGTTCATATAACAGTAGGCAGTCCTTAAGGTATGCTGGTCCCAGACCATACAGGGCTTTAAACATCAACACTACCACCTTAACTCGATCCCAGAAGTAGTCATGTGAACCGTCACAGGCAGCTTAAAGTGGTACAGCCCAGATACATATTTACAACTTCACCTGCACTTGTGAGTAATAAGCCATAGGGAATGCTGGTCCCAGACCATACAGGACTTTAAACATCAATACTACCACCTTAACTCGATCCCAGAAGTAGTCATGTGAACCGTCACAGGCAGCTTAAAGTGGTACAGCCCAGATACATATTTACAACTTCACCTGCACTTGTGAGTAATAAGCCATAGGGAGTGCTTTTTTAAAAAATCTATGACTTACTCCTCCAGACAGTATTCTGTACCAGCTGTAGTTTCTGGACATTCTTCAAGCAGCCCCATGTACAGTGTACTGCAATAATCTAGTATGGCTGTTACCAGGGCATTTACCACAATGGTAACCTGGTGCTTACTCAGGAAAGACTGCAGCTGATTCACCAGCTGAAACTGGTAGAAGGTGCTTCTGGCCACTGCTGCCCCCTGTTTATCCAACAGGAGGTCCAGCAGCACCTCTCCCCAGACTTTGAATGTGCTTTTTTAGGGGTCAGTCCTTTCTGTCACCAGTAGCAACTCTGAGGAGGAGGAGGAGGAGGAGGAGAGGAGATTGGATTTATACCCCGCCCTTCACTTGGCGTCTCAGAGCTGCTTAGAAACTCCTTTCCCTTCCCCTCCCCACAACAAACACCCTGTGAGGTAGATGGGGCTGAGAGAGCTCTTTTCAGAACTGTCATTGAAAGAACAGCCCTGACAGAACTATTGCTTGCCCAAGGTCATCCAGCAGCTGCAAGTGGAGGAGTGAGGGATCAAACCTGGTTCTCCCAGATTAGAGTCCACACACTTAACCACTACACCAAACTGTGTCATCAGGATTAAGCTTTAGTTTATTAGCCCTCATCCCATCCCTCTACATTCTGAGACCCAGATAACTCATGGAAGCAGTAGACCAAATTTAGAGTTCAGTGGCATCTTTAAGACCAACAAAGGTTTATTCAAAATATGAGCTTTCATGTGCATACAATTTTTTTCAAATACATTGGAATGGAAGGTAACAGTTCAAACTTATAGACAGGCTGAACAGAAAATTTACATGGAACACGATGAAGATGTTTTATGCGAAGACAAAACTAAATAACAAGCTAAGGTCATAAGGTCAACAGTTGGAAGCATTTTCATGTACATCTCCCAGAGTTTTAAAATCAGGAAATAATGCCTTTCTTTGGGTGTTAAAACCAGTCAGAAGGGAAGCGGTTGCTCGTGGTAATAGTTCCGTTTTTTTAAAGTGACCCCACCTGATTGTGAAATTCCTATTAATAAAAAAATCCATCAGATATGCTTTGTCAGCCCTTTTAAGGGATACATAAAAACCTTTCTGTTTAAACATTCTGTTGCTCTACAGATGCTTGGGTGTTGCTGATTATATGCTACCTTCTGTTTCATGTTGAACATGATATTGGTGCTGGTATGTGTTTAAAATTGCTAATGCTTTATATACCAAGTTCATAGGCGTAATCTTCGTGGGGGCTGCGGGGCCTTTGAACATGATATTGGTGCTGGTATGTGTTTAAAATTGCTAATGCTTTATATACCAAGTTGCTGTTTTTATTTGTATTGTGAATCTCTTTGAAGTTACCAGTTAAAATCACACTGTATATTTCCAAACAAACATTACTTTCTTTGGAACAGTATGGTTTCGAGACAGCATTAATGCTAAGGATGGCATGTTGTGTTCCCATGTGCCAGCAAAACACTTTCCTCTATCTCCCATGTCAGGTGGGTTGGAATCACTGTGGACTAGAGATAGGTATTGCAAATGCTGAGTGTCCATCAGAATACCATTAGAACAAAAGAAGAGCCTTGCTGGATCAGACCACTGGTCCATCTAGTCCAGCATGCCATCTCATACAGTGGCCAACCAGTTCCTCTGGAGGCTGAGGCCTTTCCCTAATATGTTCTCCTGGCACTGGTATTCAGAAGCTTACCACCTCTGAACTAGGGTTGCCAAGTGAGAACTGAGCCGCAGCGCGGGGCTCCCGGCTGGCGGCTGGAATGTGCGTGCAGCGTGCGCACACCGCGACCATGTCACCCGGAAGTGATGCGACCACATCAACCGGAAGTGATGCGACCACGCCGGGCACGCTGGTGGCGGGGCCACGACCCTCCGAGGGAAAACCATAGAGTTGTGCCCAGGTGACGTGCACGTCGGGTGCTTTTGGGTGGGGTTCCCCCCGGGGCCCGATCCGCCATCGGCGGGGAACGGGCCTCTGGGGCGGGGGTTTCCCCGCCCCCCGGGGGGACTTGGCAAGCCTACTCTGAACGTGGAGGTTCCCTTCAGTCACCATGGCTAGTAGCCACTATTAGACCTACCCTCCATACAACAAAAATGAAATTCAGAGAGGATTCTGCACATCCAGTGGGACTCTTCAGGTATTCAGAAAAATATGACTTTTCACAGTGATATCAGAGATCCTCATATATATATTGTTATAACATTATGATGATATTCAATTCAGTCAACATCATGATGATATAAGCTTTAAAAACCAAAACCCAAAAAGCCTCCTAGTAGCAGATGGAGGAAATGGCTGCTATTGAGACAGGGGCAGGGGAAATGGCTGCCATTTGGGTTGGACGGAGAAAATGTGAACTTTCCAATCTACACAGCAGCCATCTAGGCTTTGCTGCACTGCTTTGCTAAACTTTACAGCCAAACAGGTTTGGGAAAGATCAGAGACAAGCTGGGGAAATGCTGGGAGGTACACAAATGCACTATAATGCCGCCCTATCCACTTCCCAACAGCATTGAACTTGGGACAAATAATCCATGTAGAAATGGTCTTTATTATTGCACATGTGCATGGGGAAGACAGTACTGGGAACTGTCCAGCAGCATCAGCCACTGCTGAAAATGAGTTGACACCAGTTCTAGAGTCCTTGAAGGTGGGCTGTGGGAAGGGTTGCCAGGCCAAGCCTAGCAACTGGTGGGAGAACTAGGGGCAAGGCCTTGGGGTTGGGTGGAATGTCACTGTCACTGATGTCACTACTCCCAGTTCCAGGTGCAAATCAGAAGTGAAAAGAGGAAGCTCTAGAAATCCATCAGTTCCTGTTGCCACTTTCAGGTTGTACTCAAAAGTGATGTAGCACCATCAGTGGCTTCACTTCTTTTCCTCATAAGAACATAAGAGACGCCAATGTTGGATCAGGCCAAAGGCCCATCCAGCCCAACACTCTGTATCACACAGTGGCCAGAAATACCAGTGCCATCAGGAGGTCCACCAGTGGGGCCAGGACATTAGAAGCCCTCCCACTGCTGACCCCCCCCAAGCACCAAGAAAACAGAGCATCACTTGCCCCAGAGTCCCTATCTATACCTTGTGGCTAAAAGCCACTGATGGACCTCTGCTCCATATGCTTATCTAATTCCCTTTTGAAGCCGTCCATGCTTGTAGCTGCCACCACTTCCTGTGGCAGTGAATTCCATGTGTTAATCACTCTTTGGGTGAAGAAGTACTTCCTTTTATCCGTTCTAACCTGACCACTCAGCAATTTCATGGAGTGTCCACGAGTTCTTGTATTGTGAGAAAGGGAGAAAAGTACCTCTTTCTCTACCTGCTCTTTCCCATGCATAATCTTATAAACCTCAAATCATGTCACCCCTCAGCCGTCGTTTCTCCAAGCTAAAGAGCCCTAAGCGCTTTAACCTTTCTTCATAGGGAAAGTGTTCCAACCCATTTATCATTCGAGTTGCCCTTTTCTGCACTTTTTCCAAAGCTATAATATCCTTTTTAAGGTGTGGTGACCAGAACTGCACACAGTATTACAAATGAGGTCGCACCATTGCTTTATATAGGGGCATTATGATATTGGCTGATATTAGAGTAGTAGGGCAACAGGGCTCGCCAGTGGGAGGCAGCAGCGAGAGCTGCTGGTCTGGAGGCCTCCAGGGAGCAGCCCTGTTGCCCACTGCTACTCTGTCAGCCCTGTTGCCCACTGCTACTCTCCAGGGAGCAGCCCTGTTGCCCACTGCTACCCTGTTGCCCACTGCTACATTGTTTGTGTTAGCTCCTCTATCTCCCTACTCCCTCCCCGTCCACTGGTTACTAGGCATAGCCTAGCAAAGGCAACCCTAGCAGCAGCTGATACTGTCGCTGCTGGGCCAGGTGGTAAAAAAAGACTGCCTTGGAAGTGTGGCTTCTTCCTTCTCTTGCTGCTCCTGCTGCTCCCATGTGTGTTCCTTTCTGAAACAGGAACGATGAGAAGGGTGGTGGGAGGTGATGTGAAGGATGGAGGGGAAACTGTGTGTATATGAAGGGAAAAGAAGAGAATGAGGGCGTGGATGATGTGAGCCTGGGAGAGAGAGGGGATGAGGCTAGATGGGAAAAGGTAGAAAGAGGGAAGATAAGGATTTGGATACAAGGGCTGCAGCTGGGGTTACCAACCTCCAGGTAGGGCCTGGAGTTCTTCTGGAAATATAACTGATCTCCTGACTGCAGAGATCAGTTCCCCTGAAAGAAATGTCAGCAAAAAAAAAAAGGGGGGGTCAATTAAGGAAGAGGTTTAAGGAGGAGCAGACAGAAAATATTGTTGTGGGAGGGGAATAGCAATTGAGTCATATAAGCGGGAATTGGCAATGTAATGTTATGCATTGTGTTTGTTTTTTTGACTTCTGATCAACTCCATGCTTCATGCTCCGTACCACAGAGGAATTTCAGACAGACGATATAATCCAGAAGAGGAACGGTTCCCAAATGGTTTCTGGTCTGTCATTTCAGATAGAACCGTTTTAGAACCGGTTCCCTACCAGAATATATTTGCAATTTCAGACACAAATGCTTCTGTCCCATTTAGGAAACAGGGCTGAAGCGTTTTACCTGTCAACCGCTTCCAAGTAGTCTTCAGTTTCCTCTCCCAGTTCTGATGTGCTTTTTCCCGCCGTTTTTCACCCGCGCGGGCGATCTCCGGCTTTTTTGGGGGGGAATATTCGTTTTATACTTATATGTGGATAACAGCATTATATCAACCCCATTGAAATGCCTGGAGTGTTTTGTTATAGTGCTATAGCGCTCTAAAGCGAATGTTAAAAAAAAAGCCGGAGATCACCCGCACGGGTGATAGCCTGACTGCCTTATCTACGACAGAGGCGTTATGAGATATTAATTTTTCGGTAATAATTCCCAATGTATACAGGAAGCGCAACCCTCGGCGGAAATCCGGTTACAAATGGAGACGAGGCTAATATCTGATGAAGGCAATTGGTTCCTTTTATTTCCTAACTCTAGTGCACATACATACATAGAAACAGATTCACACACACACGCATACAAGATCCTCAGTGTTACAGAAATAGCAAATAGTTACTTTTATACTAAAGGTATGGGGAAGGGAGTAGCAAATACTTA
>NW_015164723.1:0-2994 GCF_001447785.1 Gekko japonicus | reverse complement strand
AGGAATGTGGCAGGGGAAACATGTACATGAGAGAGAACAGAGCTTCCTTTTCTGTTACATTAGCTAGTGGTTGTTTAGATAGTTCAAGCCTGAAGCTAGGTGCTGGACAAAAAAAGGTAACTTAACCTTTCTCTCTGGTTTGTCAAACCATTAGGTTCTATATAGATAAGAGCAAGAATTTGTGACAGGGTTATGACCTTTTGGGAGTCACTGCTCACCTCTTCAGATATCTGAAGAAGTGAGCGGTGACTCACGAAAGCTCATCCCCTGCCACAAATTGTGTCAGTCTTTAAGGTGCTGCTGGACTCTTGTTCTTTTCTGCAGCTGCAGACAGACTAACCCATCTTGATCTATATATATAAATAAGGTTCTTTGAAATCCATGGCTGTCTCATCCCAGCATTTTAAAAAATATAATATCAACTGCGTGAGGATCTGATTGGGATCATCAGGGAAGAATGGGCTAACTCTTCCTCTACCTGGGTGATTTTGCTGGTTCAAGTGGACTCCTTCCCACCATGCAGTAATTAGTTGTGAAAGGGGGGGAAAAGATGGTCAAAAGACAGGAAGGCCCCTCCCCCCATTTTTAGGGTTAATAGTGCTTGAGGTTTGTGTATCAGATTCACTCAGCAACAGCCACACAGTGGAAGAGTAGCCTCCCTTCCATTGTAACCCTGATTTGAATAATCATAGAATCACAGTTGGAAGGGGCCATACAGGCCATCTAGTCCAACCCCTGCTCAATGCAGGATCAGCCTAGAGCATCCCTGAAAAGTCCAGATGCTGTTTAAAGACTGCTGGGGAGGGGGAGCTCACCACCTCCCTAGGCAGCTAATTCCACTGTTGCACAACTCTTACTGTAAAAAAGTTTTTTCTAATATCCAGCCCTGATACCTTCCCATCCTTAATTTAAACCCATTATTGCGAGTCCTATCCTCTGCTGCCAACAGGAACAGCTCCCTGCCCTCCTCTAAGTCACAGCCCTTCAAATACTTAAAGAGAGCAACCATGTCCCCCCTCAACCTCCTCTTCTCCAGACTGGACATTCCCACATCCCTCAGCCTTTCCTCATAGGACTTGGTCTTCAGGCCCTTGATCATCCTCATCACTCTCCTCTGCATCCGCTCCATTCTGTCCACATCCATTTTGAAGTAAGGCCTCCAGAACTGCACACAATACTCCAGGTGTGGCCTGATCAATGCAGTGTACAGTGGGACTATGACATCGTGTGATTTAGATGTTATGCCTCTATTGATACACCCCAAGTTCGCATTAGCCTTTCTCCCCTGTGTCGGAGGCCATCTTGTGGGTGATTCCCATCCATCATTCGGGGAGGCAGGAACAATTCAAACTTCCTGTTTCCTGTGGTGGGAGTCACCCCAGTCTCAGTTTCGTTTCCTGCCTCAGTAGGGAGAGCAGCTTGTTAGGTTAGCCTACCAACCTTTAACAGTTTTTTCTTTTTACTTACTCTTGACTCCTTTTTTCTAACTTCTAAATTCACTGCTAAGCTTATCCTATCTTAATCTTCCCCTCCCTTCCTTCCCCTCTACGATTGGGGAATTCTATCTGCAGCAACTCCCCATAGGCTGCATAAAACAAGCATGACTCCTTAATATGGATCCCACGCAGACCGAGGATGGCTTTTTAGCCACGCCAGAGCCTATTCTGGCCGGGCGGGAGCCCAAGGATGCCGCGGCTCGAAAGCGAAGCGCCATGGAGGCGCCAGAAGAGCAAGGAGAGCCCGGCATGGAAAAGCGCGCCAAAATGAAGAAGGGCGCCCGCCGCTCACGGCGGCCATTTTGATGCCATCCGGACGGCATGCTACAAAAATCAGGGAGGGCCAACAGTGCGTACTCCCGCATGTTAAGCCTGCTGAAACACAAGGGCATTGTTCAGGCTCTCATGTTGCTATGAGCCATTCGGACGAGGACGAGGACGCTGAAGAAGAAGACGACGAGGAAGATGAGGGTGAAGTATGCCATTACGGTTCCCCCTCTCTGTTTCCAGATGCGATGGCCTTTCTACGGAGGGCCATCAGGGAAGAGATGGACAGTTCCAAGGAAGGGGGGAAGGGTTCCCGCCACAGATCTCCCCCTCCCCCCAACCACCCGGGAAGACATAAAGTCAGGGGATCATGGCCTACCAAGGGAGCTCAAAAGGGTTTCCCTACTCAGAAGGAGCTATATGATCCTCCTGAAGAGGACTGTATGTCCCTCAACTCTAGTGAGAAGGAGGAGGGGAAGTTTTCATCCGATGATGGGGAAGAGAGGGAAAAGAAAACTGCTTCATCCTTTCATTTTTTCAAGGGAGAAGATTTCCAATACTTATTGTCTAAAACCCTATCAGCCTTATACATACAAAATACCCATTCCACGGCTAACAGAGGGGATGGCACAGCAGAGGAAGGATGTGAGATTACTGATTTCCACCAGTGGAATACTCAGAACAAGCATTTCCTTTTCCTGGTTTTTATGTCAGAAAAATAAAGGCAGAATGGCAAAGGCCTATGTCTAACAAACCCTTTCCAAGCTTTATGAAAAAATTGTACCCTACCACCTCACTTGCTTCCAGTTTATTGCAGGTACCATTGGTAGATGCCCCGGTGATGGCACTGCAGTCTTCCAGTTTAGTCTCTGAGGACGGTCACAGCAACCTGCGCAACATCTCGACAAACGTGCGGAATTTGTCCTTAAGAAGTCGCACGAAGCTAACGCCATGGCAATCAAGGCATCGGCTTCAGCCTCTACAGTCTCCAGAGCATCCATCGTGTGGATGAGGAAACTCATCCAAATGCTACCTGATGACAACCCAAGACTGATGGAGGGAGCTACGAGAATTCTAAAAGCCATCTCTTATACAGCAGATGCTACCTTGGACACTATGGTTCTCACCTCCAGAGCCATGGCATCGACCGCTGCTGTACAACGTCTAGTGTGGCTCAGATCTTGGCCTGCTGACTATCAAAGGCCATAGTCGTCGCTTACCCTTTTCAGGG
>NW_015164722.1:346969-349123 GCF_001447785.1 Gekko japonicus | reverse complement strand
CTTCTCTTCTTCTTCATTGTACCTTTTGTGGTTCTGCTATGGATGTACTTATTGCTGAAATATGAAGCCACATTATACTGCCCAAAGCAGGTCTAATAGGGTTGCTAGGTCCCCCCCAGCCACCAGTGGGAGGTGGGGGGTTAGGATTGCCAACTCCAAGTTGAGAAACTCCTGGAGATTTGGGGATGGGGCCGGGGGAGGCACTAGGGACCTCGGTGGGGTACAATGCCAGAGAGTCCACCCTCCAAAGCATCCATTTTATCCAGGGGGGATCCCTGATTCCTAGCTACTTTGGACATACTTGTAGACACTGTGTCATTTTGAATCTTGCCAGAGCTGGGTTGAGCTCCATCACTAAAGAAAAGTGGCCTGTTGAAGCCCTAAGAAACGGCAAAGCAACCTTGGTGTGCCGTCACCACTCCTTTGGTTTGCACTACAGCTAGAAGAAGAGGAGGAGGAGGAGATTGGATTTATACCCCGCCCTTCACTTGGAGTCTCAGAGCAGTTTGCAAACTCCTCTCCCTTCCCCTCCCCACAACAGACACCCTGTGAGGTGGGTGGGGCTGAGAGAACTCTGACACAAACTGCTCTTTTTCAAGGACAGCTGTGCCAGAGCTTGTGACTGATCCAAGGTCACATCAGCAGGTGCAAGTGGAGGAGTGGGGAATCAAACCCGGTTCTCTTTTAAAAAATGTTTTAAAATGATTGAAAAAAGCATTTACAGGAGAAATTCTTTTGCGGAGCCCCCAAAAGCCCCATCATAGCTACAGGCCTAGTGTGTTTGTGTGTGTGTCAGGTTTTTAAGGCAAGAAACATTCAGGGGTAGTTTGCCTTTGCCTGTCTCTGCATAGCAAACCTGGACTTCCTTGATGGTCTCCCATCCATGAACACACGAAACTGCCTTACGCTGAATCAGAGCCTTGGTCCATCAAAGTCAGTATTGCCTACTCAGACTGGCAGCGGCTCTCCAGGGTCTCAGGCGTCTTTCACACCACCTACTGCCAGATCTTTTAACTGGAGATGCCGGGGATTGAACCTGGGACCTCCTGCGTGCCAAGCAGATGCTCTACCACTGAGCCACAACCCCCTCATCCCACCCAAGCCACAGCTCCCTCCAATACTAGGACCGAGCTCTGAGAGATCCGGCTAACCTGGGCCATACCAGTCAGGGCCTTCTTTGATCACACGGTTCAAATCAGATGGCAAAACAGTCCACAGAAGTTTTGAAAACAGGACCACAGAGGTGCTACCCTAGATGAGAGAGTGATAGTGTCTGGGGCTGTTTGAGGGTGCCTGTCTGTAAAGAAGACACAAACACAGTGTTCTTGGATTTTTTTTTGAAAAAAACATGTTAAGTTTCGCAAGAGCCGGTAACCTACAAGCCTTGACATTAGACTTGCCAACGTCCAGGAGATGGCTGAAGATCTCCCATTATTACAGCTGGTCTCCAGGCGATAGAAATCGGTTCAGCTGAAGAAAATGGCCACTTTGGAAGCTGGACTCAACTGTATTATCCCCCAAGCCCCACCCTCCTCAGGCTCCACCCCCGGTGGAGATCCGGGCCCTGCGGGACCTGGTGCAGTTCCGCAGGGCCTGCAAGACGGAGCTCTTCCGCCAGGCTATCGAGTAGGAGCCGCCGCCGCCGCCACTATACCACCACTGTGGCTTGACTTACCATCTACCTGGCTCGGGGCGAGGGCAGACGTTGCCCACAAGAGGATCATTACTCTGGCGTTCCTGCTTTTCATACCATCGGCCGCCAGTGAGGGACATCGACCACCTTGAGAGCACCATCTTAATCTGTATTTATTGTAGAGCACCATCTTAATCTGTATTTATTAAGGTTTTAATTGTAACTTATGTTTTATTTTCGGCGTTGCCGCTTGTTTGCCGCCCTGGGCCGTATGGGTAGGGCGGGATATAAATTCCAAAATAAATAAATAAATAAATAAATAAAAATCTTCAGGTACTTCCCAACCTAGAGGTGGCGACCCTGGCTGATGTAGCTAGGATTGGGCCCTGATGCAAGATACACTATTGGGCTCCCTTGCGTCTCCAGAAACCCAGCCTTTGATCATGTACAACGAAAACATATTCTTCCAACATTATGTCTGTCTTTCACTGTACGTTCCATCTTCTCTTCCCTCCCTCCCT
>NW_015164722.1:345062-346922 GCF_001447785.1 Gekko japonicus | reverse complement strand
ACGACGCTCCAAGTTCTTTTGAGTTGTCCAAGATTACAAATCTTTTCTATGTGCTGTTTGTCAGCAAAGGCATCTGTAGATTAATGTTTAAAAAATTACAATGCTTTTCCTACCTAAATAGCTGCCTAGGGAATCTTTTGACTGAAAGAGAAGGAGAGATATACGGTTTAATCAATCAGATAAACAATACACGGCTTACCCCCATTATATGGTGTGAAGAATAAATCACGCCTTACAAAATATATAAATGCCATTAAATACTTCTACCCTCCATTGAACACCCTATAAAAATGGAACAAGTTAGGCAGCCATGGCTCTCTTGCAGTACCGGGTAGCCTGACCTGGGGTCAGAATCCTGGACGGACACTTGGCCTGTGTTGCCAGAATCAGTCCATGAGGCCTAGTTGCTGCTGCTCAGTAGAGTTGTTAAGAGAAATTCTCTTAATTCTTCTTGGGTTGCCAGGCAACCAGCAGGAGGGTTGCCAGGCATAGCATCATGGGAGAATTACTGTTATTATTTTTAAATGCAGCTCCATGTACTTACTGGAAGTGGCAAAGGATAGCTCTAGGAATCGCCAGAAACTCTATTGTTATAACATAGAGTTTTACAGTACAGTTTCTGTCAGTTCCTAGAGCTACCCTTTGTCAGTTGCCGTAAGTATGATTCTGTATTTGTGGGTTTTTTAAAAAAAAGTATCTGGGGGAACGGCATCCCTAGCCCACACTGGGGGCAGGGCAGCGCTAATTCCTCTTTACCTAATTCCTCCCTGAAATCCAACATTTCTTTCCCACTTTTTAGGAATGTGGAGTCAATTTCAAATCAATTGCATTTTGATGAAAGAGAAATTCTAAGAGAGGAGGGGCAGTAAGGGAGTCTCTGCAAAATTTCAGAATTTCACTCTGTAGATGCTCAGAGGCAGGCATCGTCTTCTATTGGAGCACCACCCTGTGGTGGATAACATAAAACAGCGGCAAAGGCCAAAGTTACAATAAGGAGCAGTGATTTCTCTTCAAAGAACAATCCCTATTTTAAGAGAGAATGAGGAACTGTCAATGTAAAAAAAGTGAATTTCAGGGGGGGACAATTCTCTTCCCTATAACAAGACTACTACTTAGAGGCATCCAGGACTGGGCCCCCAGCGCCCCCAGTGGTGGGTAAGACTCTCTGCAGACACACTACCAGATTGCCTTTCCTCTGGTCAGGAAAGGGATATGCTAGTAACTTAGTAAAGCAGCCCTTGTCGGCAAAAGACCTGGCTTACTCCCCTGAGGCAGGTCCCAAATTTCAGGGTTCCCTCTAAGCTGAGTTAGTGTGAGCTAGCTCACAGTTTTTTAGCCTCTGGCTCACACATTTTTGTCTTAGCTCAGGAAGGAGGGCTCCAGAGCACACTAATTTATGCAGCAGCCAAATACAAACATAAGAACATAAGAGACGCCAATGTTGGATCAGGCCAAAGGCCCATCCAGTCCAACACTCTGTGTCACACAGTGGCCAGAAATACCAGTGCCATCAGGAGGTCCAGCAGTGGGGCCAGGACATTAGAAGCCCTCCCACTGTTGACCCCCCCAAGCACAAAGAAGACAGAGCATCACTTGCCCCAGAGCCCCTATCTATACCTTGTGGCTAATATCCACTGATGGACCTCTGCTCCATATGCTTATCTAATTCCCTTTTGAAGCCGTCCATGCTTGTAGCCGCCACCACTTCCTGTGGCAGTGAATTCCATGTGTTAATCACTCTTTAGGTGAAGAAGTACTTCCTTTTATCCGTTCTAACCCGACCGCTCTGCAGTTTCATGGAGTGCCCACGAGTTCTTGTATTGTGAGAAAGGGAGAAAAGTACCTCTTTCTCTAACCGCT
>NW_015164722.1:321093-343753 GCF_001447785.1 Gekko japonicus | reverse complement strand
GCTTCTAGGATCGTAGTTTTAAATAGTTTCCAAGCTTCCCCAATGGTTTTGACCCTTTCTACTTTTCCTTTCAGTTTCCTCCCCACGTGTCCCCTCATATGAGAGAAATTACCCCTTTTAAAGTTAAAAGTGGTTGTGTGAGTCTTTTTGGCCAATTCTCTATTTGTACAAATGTTGAACTCAACAACATTATGATCACTGTTCCCAAGCGGTGCAATCACTTTTACATCTCTCACCAGGTCTTGAGTGTTACTTAGGACCAAATCAAGGATCGCCTCTCCCCTGGTAGGTTTCGTGACCATCTGCTCCATAGCACAGTCATTTAGAGTGTCTAGAAACTCAATCTCTTTTTCCCGACTAGAACACATATTGACCCAATCAATGTGTGGGTAGTTAAAATCACCTATTATGACACAGTGTTTTTGTCTAGCTGCTATCTTTAAGGCATTCATCATTTTATAATCCTCCTCTATCTTTTGATCTGGTGGGCGATAACAAACTCCCAGTGTTAAGTTTCCTTTTGGCCCCCCTATTTTAACCCATAGAACTTCCAGAAGCGAATCCACTTCACTTAGCCTCTCAATCTTTCTAGACTTTATACCCTCTCTGACATACAGAGCCACCCCACCTCCAACCCTTCCCCCCCTATCCTTCCGATATAATATATAACCGGGAATCACCGTGTCCCACTGATTTTCCTCATCCCACCAAGTTTCTGAAATACCCACAATGTCTATTTTTCCCTCCAACACCAAGCACTGCAACTCCCCCATTTTACCTCTGACACTTGCTCACTAATGCCAGTAGCTCACAAAGTAGAATTTTTGCTCACAAGACTCCACAGCTTAGAGGGAACATCCCCACCCCGCTCCTCCACCTCCCCAACAATTAAATACAAGTTAGTTAGCATGAGCCATGAAATTAAGATTCATCCGGACAAAGGGGCAAAGACTAGAATAAAAGATTACCTTTATGCCAAATGACCTGTGTCAGCTTGATTCTACTTGAGCAATCAAATGGCTGTTGAATGAAGCACCTTGACCAATCACGTATGTTGTTCACCAGGTGGACCCACCCAATCAGGTCCACAGCCACCCATCTCTCTCCCTTTAAGGGTGTGCAACTCGTGTTTCATCCCAAGCGCGAACTCCGCAAGCTTGCAGGGAAAAGCCAACTTCGTTCTTAAAAGGGAAACGCAGCTGCTCTTAAAGGGGAAACGCCGGCTGCCGGCTACTTTAACTGCAGGGAACTGCTGTTTCTGGAGATCCGGCGCACTGGCGGGTGGGGTGGGGGCGGCAGACATCCCCAACGTGACGTCATCACATTGGGGATGCCCCATCCCCTCCAGGAACGCCCCCAAAGTCCACCGCTGGGGGTGGAAGATGGACTTGGCAACCCTAGAGAGCTTGTACCTGAATAAAACTTGGTCTTAAAGGTGCCACTGGACTGTTTGGGGGGGGGCGGGGGGGCTCTGCAACTTACCTGGCTGCTTCTTGCTCTGACTGAGGCCTGCTGGGAGCAGGGGGTGGGGCTTGTTGCATGTGCTCGCCCCCTGGGCTCTTTACTGCCGGAGCTCCGCTCCTGTGCGCTCCTGCAGGAAATGACCCCTGATTATACGTTTGATGGCATTGAAGTGGCTCTGGCTTTGAGAAAGGGTGAGCACCGAAACAGGTTCAAGCCGGACACCTGTCAGATCTTCCGAGTGGAGTTGGACTTGGCAAGTAGCTTATGTGCACAGAAAAGGAATTTGATTGGGACTTGCTCATGCCCAGCCTCACTTAAGTCAACCCAGCTCTTCCAGAGGATCGCAGGCAGCATCCACTTAGTGGGCAGCGCGCTGTGGGTGTGACTGGAGGCAAATTGCAACCGGCGAGAACGCATTGAGTTAAATGCAGGCCGTGCATCTGTACGCGCAGTGGTTTAATTTAATTGGCCTCACACAGCTCTCCAGGAACACTTCGTTATGTTAATCAGGCCATGCCGGGAGCCAGCTGTATGACTACTCATTCCGCTAAGGTTGGAGGCCTGGTGAAAGCGCATTTGCCTCATTTGGATCCCAGGGGCAGTGTTCCTGAGGGAATTGCCTGGTCTTGAAGCGGAAGCAGAGCCGGTCGCCGTAACTGGGTGGTCCGGCCTTTGCCAAATGCCATCACTGTGACAAATCTGCTGTTATGTTGTCCTTCTGTGTTTTGTAATTTGTTTATAAAAATTTAATAAATTTTAAAAAAAATGTTGTCGAAGGCTTTCATGGCCAGAGTTCATTAGCTGTTGTAGACTTTCCGGGCTGTACGGTCATGGTCTTAGCATTGTAATAAAATGACGTTTGGCTGCTGTGTGAGACTGATGGACTGTTGGTATGATCCAGCAGGGCTCTTCTTTATGTTCTTCTTCTTCTGCTTGTCACTGTCTGGTCTCCTTGTTTGCCTCTTTTCCCTGTTGAGGGAAGTGGAGTGGCAGAAACAATGGCTACTTTGGAAGGTAGACTATGGCCCCAGCCACAAGTGCCGGAAAACGTGTGGGGGGGGAGGCGTGGCTATTTGCGCCGTCGCATTCTGACCCACCATAATGCGATCAGATGCGACGACGGCACACCGGGGCTTCCTCCTTCGGCACGCATTGCAAAGAGGACGACCAGAGGGAATAGCCGCGTGCCGGCACGATCACACCGCGGGAGTCCATATGCAGCCCGTGGCAAACCATTTGCCAGTAGGTTGTTTTGGGTACTTTTAAAATGCGCATCTTTGGTGGCACGCCACGGGTATGCTACGCCTCCCAAATGTTCCGGTGTGATCACGCACTGAAAATCCGCCTGACATTTGTATCTTTAGCAACTTCTCCGTGTGAATGGGGCCTATATGGCCCAATCTGCATCTAGCATTTGCTCCAGTGTTTTAACAAACAGAACAGAAGAAGATGCGGCTCAAAACCACATTCAGATACCCCGGGGCCAACACCATACTGACTGCAGAGTCACCCCTGAACGGCTATAAAATGGCCATAAATCTATGCAGACGGCTACCTTAAAACCGAGAGACCAAAGGAAGTGAAAGCGGCATGCAGTCTGGACACTGCCATAAAATCTGACAATCAAAATGAAAGTGGCATACAATGCAGAGGGGAATTTCTGTTCCAGCGTGGGTTTGGTAAGTTTTCAGCCCACCCAGCGGATCGAAAGCCGTAACAACTAGCGAGTAGATGAATGGGTACCTGCCTTAGAAGGCAGGGAGCACCCCCCCCTCCATCGGGAGGTAAAGTGGGAACCCCAGCAGCAGTGAGTCGGCGAGTGGCGGCGGCGGAGCGGCATGGAATGGCGGCGGTCAAGGTGGCGAGAGGAAGTGAGGAGACGTAACGTCAAGCGGTGGACCAGCGGCGGAGGCGGAGGTAGGAGGTGCGAAGACCCAGTGGTGCAGGCAGGGCGGGGCCTGAGGGACGGAGCCAGAGCCGCGCCAATGCGATCTACGCGTCGATGGGCCCGCCGACTCCAAAAAGACCACTGGGGAGCCTGAAGAAAGCGGATGGGAGAGGCCGAGCCGAGCTGACGCCGAGAGCTGAGCCGAGCTGACGAAACATCAAGCCAAATCCCACTGGGTGCTGGTAGGCAGTCCCCCCCCCAAGAATATATGTGCCCATAGATAGGGATGATCTACTATGTAAGCCGCTCAGAGACCCCGTGGGAGAGGTTCGAGCGGGGTAAAAGTCGAATGTTAAATAAATAAATAAATAAATAAAATAGCGGAGCAAATGCTAGAGGCAGATTGGGCCTATATGGTATTTATAACCTGCCAAAGTCCCTCCCCTTTCCAAACTGCCACTTTCTCCAGGATCCTACCCCAAATCTCAAGGAATTTCACAACCAAGAGTTGGAAACCTTAGAGCCACTACTTGGCTGTTTTGGCAAAGCCTTTGCGAGAAAATATTCTGACGTATGCAGACTCCTCAATGTGTGCTTCTAGTGAAACCGTTTTCTTACATACAGCAAGTCTTTCAGTGTGAGATGAAAGAGTTAAGCCTCATTTTTTCCTCCTTCGCTGTAAATTCAGACACAGCTTGCATAACGAAGGGGTTAGTTCATTAAGGGGATAATCAGAAGCTAATTAAACCCAAGCTGTTGACTTGCAAGATCTTAGATCCAAATAATGTAGAAGTTCAAATTGAGCAAAGTTATCTTAATAACTGGTCAAAGGACCAAGGTCTTTGCAAAGCTCACATACAGCTGAGCTGTGTTGGTTCCTGGCTGGCTCTGACCTAGCAAGCTCAGCCCTGGCTCTGGCCAAGCAAGTGCGTCTCATCTGCCATCCTTTGTAGGTCATCAGGCTTCCCAAGTACTTACCATGATTCGGCAGGGGACACAGACGTCTTCGCAGGATGTTTCCCGCAGGGACAACAGACACACTGCACCATGCCGTCGCCAGGAAGTGACGCCGGGTGACGCTCTGGCAATGGGGCTGGAAATTCAATGGTACCATCAAGTTTTCAGCCCCATTACCAGAGCGTCGGCCAGCGTCACTTCCTGGCGACGGCATGGAGGAATGGTCCAGCCGGGGAGCATGTTTCCCCCGCTGGATCGCGGTAAGTACTTGGGAACCCTATAGGCCATAGAGCACGCACCAGCCTAGAGAGGTGTTAGGGATTCACTGGTATGGTAAACCGGGAACCTGTATCAATTTACCAGAGTGCACACACAGACTACATGCAGCAGAGGTTCTTTGTTCTGAATGTGCTAGCAAAGTTACAGAGGCCCCTGCCACATGGCAGGGAAAAGACGGGGCGCCAAAAAAGAAACGCTCGAGCATGCGCAGTACGGCAGGGGGCCAGGGATGCGACGGCGGCAAGACGCGCCGCCGATCCCACTGCCAGGATGAAGCGCCTCAACCGGATGAACCACCGAAGTAGGTGGTTCATCTTTGACGCGCTTCATCGGGGGAAGGGCCGGGTTGGAGGCGGGAGCGCAACGCCAGGCAGATGTTGCCGTGGGATCGCACCCGTCTGATGCGCCTCCAATCCGGCCTGCTCCCGGCCCAAACTGCCTCGTATGAACGGGGCCAGAGTTACACAGAGCCACTTGTCAATTTCAAACTAATAAAGAGTTCTGTATTTCGTGAACTCCATTCTAGATATAATAGATGAGAGATAGGGGTAGGATCTATTCAAACTACCTGGATGGATGCAGATGGAGGTTGCATCCATAGTGCAAAGATGGAGAGCAAACATGCTCCTCCTTTTGTGTATGTGTGAGAGTAGTATGAATGGAAGGAAGCAATTCCCCGAGTATTACTCTACACATCAAAGGGACAGAGGCAGAAGAGTAAACTGGAAGGAAACTTACTTTATTAGTTGAATGAATGAATGATGTTTATTTGCGGTCAAAGACCATTTATCAAAATAATACATGTTCATTAAATACAAGTAAATTAGCTTTCAACTCTAAAAATAAACATATAACCTTAAAATCATTGAAATGTTAAAAGGAGAAAAGTTTAACAGTCCATTATATCAAAATAATTATAAGATGTTTAAAAATTAACTACTTATGAGTCATGCAAAAGGTAAATGAGGAATCTAATTGATCTGCTTCTTATTGTGAAATTTTACCAGATGCAAGTAGAATTTTGCTATTTGTCTGGAGATCTGCTGATTTTCCCCAAGTTAGTTAGTTGTTGTAGATTTTTCTGGGCTGTATGGCCGTGGTCTTGGCATTGTAGTACCTGACGTTTTGCTAACAGCTGTGACTGGCATCCTCAGAGGTATAACACAGAAAGATGGAGTACTCTCTGTGTCAATGTGAGAAGTAAAATGGTAGGCAGGTAATTTCTCTCTACTCAGGAAGGTGGGGTAGGGCTGAGTCATTATTTTGTAGGCGTTCCCCAGGCTGTGACATGCTAATGGAGGAGCTTTCCTGAAGAGGTTCTTTTGCATATGGATTGTCTGTTGAAATTCTGATCTTATCTATCGTGCTGTTGTAAGATGTAGAACATTTTGTGTTTTTCAGGACAGGAAATCATGCCCTATTTATTTTTAATTTCTCTTCTTTCCTGTTGAAATTGTATCTATGTTTATGAAACTCAGTTTGCCTGTCTATCTATCTGACTCTCTTGTAACCTCCCTCTGGAGGCTGAGGCTAAGAGACAGCGTCTAGTGCTTCTCTTCCAACAAGAGGGAGAAAGGCCCATTCTCTTACGGGGGCAGCTAATCTGGCCACCACTGTTGATGTGCAGAAAGAGAAAGGGAAGGTAGCAATGCTAGAGTTTCCAGTTCCAACTTGGGAAACTCCTAGAGCTTTGGAGATGGAGCCTGGGGAGGTGAATTTTAGGGATGGGAGGGAGATCAAGGTAGAGGTTAGGCTTGCCAAGTCCCCCTGGGAGGTGGCGAAACCCCTGCCCCAGAGGCCCGTTCCCCGCCACCGGTGGATCGGGCCCCGGGGGGAACTCCACCCCCACGTGCACGTCACCCGGAAGTGACGCGGGTACGCCGGGCATGCTGGGGGCAGGGCCACGGTCATCTGAGGGAAAACTCTATGGTGCTCAAGACGCCGGCCGGGAGTCCCCCGCTGCGGTAAGTTTCTGACTTGGCAACCCTAGTGGAGGTAAGTGCCTGTTTGGAAGCACACCGAGGTACCCAACAGGGGGAGGGGCTAGTGGCTCAGTGGTAGAGCATCTTCTTGGCATGCAGAAGGTCCCAGGTTCAATCCCCGGCGTCTCCCGTTAAGAGGATCAGGTAGGAGAGGATGGGAGTGATCCCTGCCTGAGACCCTGGAGGACCACTGCCAGTCAGAGTGGGCTGAAGTAGCAGAAGGCAGCTTGGTGTGTTAGACCCACGGTTACTGCGACCACCCCTAAGATCTCCAGAGACTCTGATGGAGTTCGTGCTCATTGGGCTCACAGTGTACTTCTTCATGGCTCATAATGCTAACGGGGCTGGGCCATGGCTCTGTGGCAGAGCATCTGCTTGTCATGCAGGAGACCCCAAGTTCAGTCCCTCTGACACCTGCAGTTAAAATGATTAGGTCGCAGGTGATGTGAAAGGCCTCTACTAGAAACCCCGGAGAGCGACTGCCTGTCTGTGTAGACCATGGCCCATTCTGCATCTAGCATTCGCTCCATTGTTTTACCGAACCCACACTGGAACAGAAAAAGACGTTGCTCAAATACCCCAGGTCCAATGATGTACTGACTGCAGAGTCACCCCTGAATGGCCATAAATTGGCCATAAATCTATGCAGACACTACCATAAAACTGAGAGATCAAATGAAGGGAAAACCAGCATGCGGTCTGAACATAAGAGCATAAGAGGAGCCAATGTTGGACCTAGGCCAAAGGCCCATCCAGTCCAACACTCTTGTCACACAGTGGCCAAAAATACCAGGTGCCATCAGGAGGTCCACCAGTGGGGCCAGGACATTAGGAGCCCTCCCACTGTTGATCCCCCCCCCCAAGCACCAAGAAGACAGAGATATATAGATGGTAAGGGGAGGGGGGGAAGTTTCTTCATACCCTTCATAAGTACAGAAGAACATAAGAGAAGCCAATGCTGGATCAGGCCAATGGCCCATCCAGTCCAACACTCTTGTCACACAGTGGCCAAAAATACCAGGTGCCATCAGGAGGTCCACCAGTGGGGCCAGGACACTAGATGCCCTCCCACTGTTGCTCCCCCCCAAGCACCAAGAATACAGAGCATCTCTTGCCCCAGACTGAGAGTTCCTATCTATACCTTGTGGCTAATAGCCACTGATGGACCTCTGCTCCCTATGTTTATCCAATTCCCTCTTGAAGCTGTCTGTGCTTGTAGCCCCCACCACCTCCTGTGGCAGTGAATACCATGTGTTAATCACTCTTTAGGTGAAGAAGGACTTCCTTTTATCCGTTCTAACCCAACTGCTCAGCAATTTCATTGCTGAAATTTCACTGCCATAAAATCCGACAAAGTGAAAGTGGCATGCAGTTGGAATTTCTGTTCCAACGTGGGTTTGGTAAAACAGTGGAGCAAATGCTAGCTAGATGCAGACCTCGAAGGACCAAGGGTCTGGATTCAGGGCAAGGCAGCTTCAAGTGTTCATTACCTGGGCCCTGTCCACTTGGGGTAACAAATACATTGTGAAATGGCCATCACAAACTATTGTGGACAACTATCTTAAAGCAAGCAGGCTTTTGCTGCCTACCAGTCCTTGTCAAGAAGCCTAGAGAACAGCACGTATAAAAACTCTCTGTCTTTCTTTTCAAAGAACTATCGAGTGACGTTTTGCGACAGCGAAAACAGTGGGAAGGAGATATTCCGAGACCGGCACATTTCATTATGTTGCCATGACATTGCCACCCCAAATATAATTCCATATACAATTCTGCTATGTAGGGTAATCTGTTCTTTGGCTTCCTATATATCACAGCTAGCGATTTAGGATTAGCACTCAAAGCGCCTGGGTCCCAGAACAGCTCCAGTGCGTTAACAGGTGACTGGGAAGCAGAGGAGAAGAGAAAAAAGAAGGGAGAGGGGGGAAATAGTAAAGTCTTCTATACACTGCAGACCTAGAGTCGATTCAGTGACAGTTCCTTCTTCCCAGGGACTCTTGGGAATTGTAGTTCTGTGAGGAGGGGCTATGGAATCCCTCAAAGAGAATTCTCAGGACCTACTACAGGTCCCAGGATTCTTTGAGGAGACAATTCTGGCCTGTAGATCTAAAAGCAGTGTCTCCTGGTTCTCCTGGGAGCACCTCTTGCTGGCACCGCTAATGGACCTCCTGAGGGCACCTGGGTTTTGGCCACTGAGTGACACAGAGTGTTGGACTGGATGGGCCATTGGCTTGATCCAACGTGGCTTCTCTTATGTTTTTATAGATGGAACACTCTGTCTGGGGCAGTGATGCTCTGTATTCTTGGTGCTTGGGGGGCCACAGTGGGAGGGCTTCTGGTGTCCTGGCCCCACTGGTGGACCTCCTGAGGGCACCTGGGTTTCAGCCACTGTGTGACACAGAGTGTTTGACTGGATGGGCCATTGGCCTGATCCAACATGGCTTCTCTTATGTTCTTAAGGAGATGAAGGGAAAACGAGGGCTGGCTGGAAGGAGTAACTGGATGCCCAGAAATTGCTTGGTGGGCACCATGAGACATTGGAGATCCCTGGGTTAAAGCACTGGAATAGGACCAGGGATGTCTGGGTTCAAGTTCCTGCTTTCCATGATGCTGGGTTCACGTGCATCTGTTCCTCTTTTTCAACCTAATTTACTTTGTGGAGTTCTGGTGAGGATCAAATGGAGAAGAGCTCCATGTATGCTGCCCTGAACTTCTGCACCAAATGGAGGGTGCATTTTGAGTGCCTGAGGCGGAGCATGCCAATTCCCCCACTATTTGTAGGATGGCTGTTTACTCACTGGTATGCTTGCACAGGGGAGAGAAGGCAGCATGGTTATAGCCCAATCTCATGAGGTCTCAGAAGCTAAGGAAGGCCTGTACAAAAAGAAGAAGAGGAGGAGGAGGAGGAGGAGGAGGAGGAGGAGGAGGAGATTGGATTTATATCCTGCCCTTCACTACCTGAAGGAGTCTCAGATTGGCTTACAATCCCTTCCCCACCCCACAACAGACACCCTGTGAGGTAGGTGGGGCTGAGAGAGCTTTCTCGGGAACTGCCCTGGAGAGAACAGCTCTGAGAGAACTTGTGACTAACCCAAGGTCACACCAGCAGCTGCACGTGGAAGAGTTGGGAATCAAACCTGGTTTCCCCAGGTTAGAGTCCCTGCTCCTAACCACTACACTAAACTGGCTCTCTCAAATGAGAGACCTCTAAGGAAGACTGCAGAGGAAGGCAACGGCAAACTACCTGTTTCTCACTTGCCTTGAAAGCCCCTTGCTGGGGTTGCCATAAGTCAATTGCAGCTTGACTGCACGTAGGATGTAGGTAAAGGTAAAGGTTCCCTTGCTCGAAAGCCAGTCGAGTCCAACTCTAGGGTTGCGGTGCTCATCTCCATTTCAAAGCCGAAGAGCCAGCGCTGTCCGAAGATGTTTCCGTGGTCATGTGGCCGGCGTGACTAAACACCAAGGCGCACGGAACGCTGTTACCTTCCCACCGAAGTATTTATCTACTTGCAATGTCTTGCTTTCGAACTGCTAGGTTGGCAGGAGCTGGAACTAGAGACGGGAGCTCACTCCGTCATGCGGCACCCGAGTCTCGAACTGCCGAACTACTGACCTTCCACAGCCTGCAGTTCAGCATCTTAACCACTTGAGCCACCGCAGCTCCTCATGGATGTAGGTACACATGCACAGATTCAAGTTGCAAATGAAGCTAGCTACAACTTCCTGGCCCTGATCTGGATGGCCCAGGCTAGCCCGATCTTGTCAGAACTCGGAAGCTAAGCAGGGCAGGTCCTGGTCAGTATTACGCTGGGAGACCACCCCAAGGAAGTCCATGGTCACTATGCAGAGGGAGGCAATGGCAAACCTCCTCTGAATGTCTCTTACCTTGAAAGCCCTAGGGGCTTGTCAAAACGATGGCACTTTCCACCACCCCACCGTCAGAACTTCACGATATCTTTTGTGTGTGTGATGAGGTGGAAGACAGCCTAAAACTTTCTTTCAAGTATGTTTCCTTCGTTTTAAAAAGACATAATCTTTAAGTTCAGGTAGGAGCTGCATGACCCAAGATACTCAAAGGGCATTTCTCACTCCAGACGAAGTGGCAGACATGCACCTTGGACAAGGACGGCAGTAATTTGCTACTTGTCCGTGGATGCCTCCTGCGTGGCTTGATCCCTTGCAAAGAAGAGTGAGGAGAGATTGTCCGGCCGTAACGGTGGGCAGGCGGGCACAGCGTCGCGGAATTGGCAGCTGTATGCCAAGGCACCGTGTCAAGCACTCGTCTGTGCGCAGCGTTTTCTTGGAAGCCAAAGGAGGCCTTGGCAACCGCACCGGCATCCCGCTCCTTACAGCCTCTTGGCACATAATGAAACTCACACTCGTCTGAAGGACTTTAAAAGGTGCTTTTCTGCGTCGGTGCAATCTGGTTAGATCTGGGCACCATTCACCCCCTGGACGCCGTACAAGAAAACCCTGGAAGGCTGCGGCAGCTGCATGTCCAGGATACTCCTCCGTTCACTGCTTTGCAAGCACTCCTCAATCTCCCTGGAAATACCAGGGTTCCATGGAAGTTTATAAGGTATTCTTATTTATTTATTTATTTATTTATTTATTTATACTTTCAATTTCTATACCGCTCAATCCCGGGGGCTCTGAGCAGTTTACAAGCATATTACATTTCCTAACTAGGGCCACATACAATGTATATATATATATATATATATATATATAGGGAGGTGGGTGCCTACCAGGCACCCCGCCGGCGTGTGTGTTCTTTTTCCTTGTGGTGGAATCTTGTCTCGGCGGGCTCCGCAGCAGCTCCTTCTGGGGAAGCTCCCATAGTCTGCGACTGTGCAACGACTTCCTGCTCTAGCCTCTGTCCAATTGGCTCCGGCCATGCAGCGTCGCCGCGTTGTCGCATCTCAGGGCCAATCCCCGCCTGGAACGATTGCTGCTTGGTGTTAAATCACCGCCATGTTCTTTTATCGGATCGCTCCGCCGCCGCGGCTGCCGGCACCACTGCCCCACTCCTCCTCGCCACCACAACGCCGGAAGACGGGTGCCCCCTGCACCTAAGGCAGGTACCCATTTATCTACTTGCTAGGCTTTCGAACTGCTGGGTAGGCGGGATCTAGGACAGGGGCCGGGAGCTCACCCCGGCCGCGGTGGGACTCGAACAGCCTTAAGGCTGTTCATAGATGGATTACCTGCAGGCTCCCTTTACTGCCTGCGCCACCGCTCCCACTTCAATAGGAAGATCAGTAATGGCAGATGGGACACGATGGATCTTCCTTCGCAGAGTCTACAGGGGTGCGTTGAGTGACTTCTAGAGTTCAGCTCACTGCAGGGGTGCCCAATGTGGTGCCCGTGGGCAGAGGAGGAAAACCAAGAGGATTAGGGGGTTGGAGCCCCTTCCCTATGAGGAAAGGCTGAAGAGCCTGGGACCTTTCAGTTGAGAAAAGAGATGACTAAGGGGAAGGGGACATAAAAATTTATAAAATTATGCATGGGGCGGAGAGAATTGACAAAAAGAACCTTCTCTCCCTCTTCCAAAATGCTAGAACTTGAGGGCATCCAATGAAACTGATGGGCAGTAGGTTCAGGACAGACAACGGGAAATACTGCTTGACACAGGGAGTGATTAAAACGTGGGATTCGCTGGCATAGGGTGTAGCGTTGGCCACAGGAATGAACAGCTTTCAAAGAGGATTAGACGGATTCATGGAGGAGAAGTCGATCAATGGCTACTAGCTGTGGTGGCTGAGGGGGACCTCCACATTCAGAGGCACTAAGCCTCTGAATCCCAGAGCCAGGAGGCAACATTAGGGGAAGGCCTCGGCCTTTGTGTCTTGTTGTTGGCCCTCCAGAGGAACTGGTTGGCCCCTGTGTGAGACAGGTGTAAAGTACCGCATGGAGGACTCAGACAATTACATGCGTGGACACACGTTTATTGTACTTCACACAGGAACTGAAAAACGGCCCTGCAACGCCAACGATATACACACCCACCCAGCACACCCACAGTCCCGTTGGAGGGTTTGAATCTCCCGCCAAAGTTGTTATTGGTGAATACTGGGGGAACTAGGATCCAAGGTTCCTATTGTTTAGAGGAGCTAAGCTCTGACTCTAGCCGTGGACCCCTGGTGGTGGTCCGCATACATAACAACAGGATGCTGGACTAGATGGACCACTGGTCTGATCCAGCAGGGCTCTTATGTTCTTTTTTATACACTTTCTCTGTGTGTATGTGCCTAGGAATTAAATTCCCAGCACGGAATGCACATTGCACATCTGTCTGGAACTCCCATGATAGCCACGTGCTCTCTACCCTGACTTTATAATATGTGAGTCTGTTGTGATATTTGGAACTGGGAATGTCCCCATTCACACCCTTAACCATTATGCTACCTCAGCTTCCAAGCTACTAAGGTAGGCTATATTTTTTTCATTTGGTAATAAAATCCAATTTCCGATGACTAGGATCGCTTTTTCTGGGAAATACCATCTCCATCGACGGCACTCTATAATTGTATTTCATATAACCTTTCATTTCACTGGGCACTTTTCCATTGTGGGTGCTCCCACCGGAAATGTCTCTTTTAACCACCTACCTTTTTTGGGGGGGTGGGAGTCTTCCTGAGCAAGGCTGTTAATGATAGGCTGAATGAAAATGAATTTATGACCTCCAAAATTCATAGGAAGAAACTGAGAGTCCAGCGGCACCTTTAAGACCAACAACTGTTTGTTCAAGGTATGAGCTTTCATCTGTGTGCACACTTTTTCCAATACACTGGAATGGAAGAGAGAGTTCAGACATATAGGCAGAGGCTGAACAGCAAATTGACATGTAACATGATGAAGAAGCAGCTGCGGTGGCTCAAGTGGTTAAGACGCTGAACTGCAGGCTGTGGAAGGTCAGTAGTTCAGCAGTTCAAGACCCGGGTGCTGCATGATGGAGTGAGCTCCCGTCTCTAGTTCCAGCTCCTGCCAACCTAGCAGTTCGAAAGCAAGAAATTGCCAGTAGATAAATAGGTACCACTTCGGTGGGAAGGAAACAGCGTTCTGTGCACCTTGGTGTTTAGTCATGCCGGCCACATGACCACGGAAATGTCTTCGGACAGCGCTGGCTCTTCAGCTTTGAAACAGAGATGAGCACCGCAACCCCAGAGTCGGATTCGACTGGCTTTTGAGCAAGGGAACCTTTACCTTTACTTTTACCTTTATGATGAAGATGTTTTAAGTTATGCAAAACGACAACAACACAAAAACCTAAATAACAAGCTTGTAAATTTGCCGTTTGGCCTGTCTGTAAGTTTGAACGCTATCTTCCATTCCAATGTATCTGAGGAAGTGTGCGTGCACACAAAAGCTCATACCTTGAATAAACCTATTTTGGTCTTAAAGGTGCCGCTGGGCTCTCAGTTTGTTCTACTGCTTCAGACCAACAGGTCTGCCCCACCTGAAATGAATTCGCAGGGTTGCCGTAAGTTGGAAGAGACCTGACAGCCCTTCACACGTGCACGTAAATATTTTCTGAGTCTTCCTTCCCGTTTCGATCCTCTCGCTTAGTGTTAATTCTGTTTTTCCTCGCCATGTCCCTGTTTAGTGCGCTCCTGTCCTTTCCTTTGTTTGCACACTCCCATCCCCTCTGCCCTCTTGCCTTTCATATCCTTTAAAACCTCCTAGTCCCCTGCTGTTTTGGGGATGCAAACTGTGCAACGGCAATGGGCAGCTCCTTTCCCACCTACACGGCGAAGGAGACCTGCTCAGCAAGGGGGGGAAAGATAATAGACTGGCAGTCACAAGAAAGGGTTTCTAAAACCGGCCTGTAAAGTCCCAGAAACATTCCCCCCGCCTCCCAGTATAAGAACATAAGAATAGTGGCTGAACGACGGAGTGGTGGCGGTGGGCCGACGGCGGCAGACCGCGAGCTGGTGAAACATGGCGGCGGCAACGGCGGCGAGAAATCAGGTGGTCCAGACGGAGATTAGGCCAGCAGGGCGCAATGGCGGGGTGATGTGGTAAGCCGGAGCCAATCAGGATGGAGGCCAGCTGCGGCAGCAGACGCTGTCGTGCGCTGTGGGACCATCCCCGAAAGGAGTCACTGTGGACGAAGAAGATCTGCGCTGAGACATCATCACCCGGGACTGAAAGAACCTCCAAAGGAAAAAGTCGAACAACAACTAAGACCCTGTCTCGGGTGCCTGGTAGGCAGTCACTTCCCCTTCATTGTGCGGCCCTAAGTTAGACAATGTAATTGTTCCCTGTAAACCGTTCCGAGCCGACTGGATGGAGTGGTATAGAAATCGAAATGTAAAGTAAAGTAAAGTAAAGTAAAGTAAAGTAAAGTAAAGTAAAGTAAAGTAAAGTAAAGTAAAGTAAAGTAAAGTAAAGTAAAGTAAAGTAAAGTAAAGTAAAGTAAAGTAAAGTAAAGTAAAGTAAAGTAAAGTAAAGTAAAGTAAAGTAAAGTAAAGTAAAGTAAAGTAAAGTAAAGTAAAGTAGAGATGCCAATGTTGGATCAGGCCAAAGGCCCATCCAGCCCAACACTCTGTGTCACACAGTGGCCAGAAATACCAGTGCCATCAGGAGGTCCACCAGGGGGGCCAGGACACTAGAAGCCCTCCCACTGTTGACCCCTGCCTCCGTCCTCAATTATGGCAAGTATGTCTAAACTGAGATAAGAGAAGAGAGAGGTTCTCTAGAACAATGCCTGGCAGTGATGCGCAAGGATAACATCTCCCCGTTATTGCCATGAGGATAATTAATAAGAAGGTTAAAGAGCAGGGGACAAACAGGGAGGAAGAAGTAGCTCAGGAGCGACGGTCCCTCTAAGCTGCGGAGTCTTGTGAGCAAAATGTCTACCTTGTGAGCTACTGGCATTAAAGCTGTGAGCAAACGATTTGGCTACTGCATAAATTAGTTTGCTCTGGAGCCCTCCTTCCCGAACGAAGGCAAAAATGTGTGAGCCGGAAGCTAAAAAGCGGTGAGCTACCTCACACTAACTCAGCTTAGAGGGAACACTGATCTGGAGCAAGGCAGATTGAGGCCCCTGTGGGATGACAAGCCAGTGCTGCAGAGACTTATCGGGATCAGATATGGCTAGAAATGAAGAAGAGGAGGAGGAGGAGGAGGAGATGATTGGATTTATATCCTGCCCTTCCCTACCTGAAGGAGTCTCAGAGTTGCTTACAATCTCCTTTCCCTTCCCCTCCCCACAACAGACACCCTGTGAGGTAGGTGGGGCGGAGAGAGCTCTTTTGAGAGGAGGAAGAGGAGGAGTTGGAGTTGGATTTATACCCCGCCCTTCAATCAGAGTCTCAGAGTGGCTTACAATCGTCTTCTCTTCCTCTCCCCCCAACAGACACCCTGTGAGAGCTCTTCGAGAACTGCTTTGGAGAGAACAGCTCTGAGAGAACTGTAACTGACCCAAGGTCACCCAGCTGGCTACATGTGGAGGAGTGAGGAATCATACCCAGTTCTCCAGATTAGAGTCCGCCACTTTTAACCACTACATCAAACTGGCTCTCGATGCAGAAGAGGCAATGGGGTGAGTCAATGCGCACTGTGGCTGCTGCTAGCCAGGTCTAACGCAAACAGCCCCTATGGAGTGGCCAGAGCTACTTGGACTTGTCTGTCTTGCTCCAAGCCACCAATGGTCCTCCAGGGGAGTGGTCCACCAGGAGTTTTTCCTGTAAGTTTAATGGTCAGTCTGCCCCTGCTCAAGAGCTCTGCTCCAAATTTATTTATTTATTTATTTCCATTTGTATACCGCTCTAAGGGCTCTGAGCGGTTTACATTACATTATACAGTACATCCTACCTAAGGGCTACACATACAATGAAGGGGGGTGACTGACCTAACAGGCACCCTCTGGCAAAGTGTTGTTGTTCTAATCTTCTGCGGGAGGTATTTTCAATTCGGCGGCGGCCACTTCCTGGCGCAGGTCTTCTGGCGCTGGTCTTTCTTCAGTCGCTGCAATTCTACAGGCTTGGGCGAAGGGCGCGTCAGCGCGTGCTCCTGCCTAGGCCTCTGTCCAATAGGCTCCGGCCTGCTGCATTGGAATGCATTGGAACATGAACACATGAGGCTGCCTTCTACTGAATCGGACCATCGGGTCCATCGAAGTCAGAGGTCATCGCGGGGGATCGCAGTTCCCCCAGGCGAAGTACGGGGGCGGGGCATATGACGAAGCCCCGCCCCCCCGCTTCCGGCCGCCCCCCGCTTCCGGCCCTCATTCAGCCAGGAGGAGGCAGGAGAAGAGGGAGGGTAAGTTGCTTCCTCCCTGCCTCTCCCCACCCCTGCCTGCCTGGGGCCAGGGAGGGCCCCCGCGGGGCTTCCTTGCACTCCCGCCGGCCTTGCAGGTCCACCGCCGGGCCCCTCATGGGACCCGGCAGTGGAGCTGCAAGGCCGACGGCAGCGGCCGGGACCGTTGGGGGCGGGGCGGTGTGTGTGGCCTTATGACACACTTCCGGTGATGTCAGGGGGTGTGGCATATGCTAATGAGTTATGCTAATGAGTTCCCCTAGCTCTTTTTCTACGAAATGTCCCCTGATCAAAGTCAGTATTGTCCACACAGACTGGCAGCCGCTCTCCAAGGTCTCAGGCAGAGGCCTTCCACATCACCTCCTGCCTGCTCCTTTTAACTGAAAATGCCAGGGATTAAACCCTGCATGCCAGGCAGATGCTCTGCCACTGAGCCGCAGCCTCTTCCATTGGGCTCTGGACATGTCTTGGATGCCCATAAATACCTGCGCATTTTGTTTTGTGTGTCTGTGCACCTAACATGATGCAGGTTAACTTACAGGCCCTTCTGCTTCATGCAACTGGGCAAGAAACATGAAGCAAGATCATCAACCGGCAATAGCAAGGGCCTTTGTCAGATTTCAGTTTTGATGGACTCCCTGCACATTGTGGGATTGTGCTATCCACAACTCTCCTGAGCGTCCTGGTCACTATTTTGGGTGAAGAAGAAGAAGAAGAGGAGGAGGAGATTGGATTTATACCCCGCCCTTCACTTGGAGTCTCAGAGCAGCTTACAAACTCCTTTCCCTTCCCCTCCCCACAACAGACACCCTGTGAGGTGGGTGGGGCTGAGAGAGCTCTTTACAGAAACTGCTCTTTTTCAAGGACAGCTGTGCCAGAGCTTGTGACTGACCCGAAGTCACATCAGCAGGTGCAAGTGGAGGAGTGGGGAATCAAACCCGGTTCTCCCGGATTAGAGTCCGCACACTTAACCACTACACCAAACTGGCACCAAACTGAATAGGGCAAGATGTGTAAATTTCATCTTTGGTATGTGCTAACAGGGGCTGCGGTGGCTCAGTGGTTAAGACACTGAACTGCAGACCGGAAGGTCAGTAAACCCGAGTGCTGCATGACGGAGTGAGCTCCCATCTCTGGCCCCAGCTCCTGCCAACCTTGTAGTTCGAAAGCAAGAACTTGCAAGTAGATAAATAGGTACCGCTTCGGTGGGAAGGTAACAGCGTGCTGTGACTACTTCAAACAACTGATCACGATGACAAGTCTCATTTTAAATACCCCTGTTATTGAAGCTGAAGCTTTCCTCCCCTGGCGGCCTATAGGGCAAAACAGGCTTAGCCTCCAGAAACCAAAAAGGGGACATTTTCATCAGTTTTTTAAAAAAGAGCCCCAAAGAGGATGGACACCAAAAAAAAGAGGACATGTGCTCTAAAAGAGGACATCTGGTAACCTAGAAAGTGGAGACAGCCATAAGAACAGGACTTGTGGCTTCATTTTAAGTATTTCTGTCTTATTACTGCACGTTCCCTGGAATTTAAGGTCTGAGACAGGCAGAACAGGAAAGGGATGTTCTCAGGGGCTTAATTAGGCCAATTTCATGACCCTTTCCTCCTTCATTTGACAGTCACTTACTCTCAATGCTCTGTCCCTTCTTGAGTATTTTCAGTATTCATTGGTCTGTTTTTTTTAAGGATTTCCCCCCCTCTTGGTTAATGTACAAAATCACATTTTTAAAACTCTGAAAAGGAAAAGAAATTGTTTTTAAAAAGGAGAAGAAGAAGAGGAGGAGGAGGAGGAGGAGGAGGAGATTGGACTTATACCCCACCCTTCACTACCCGAAGGAGTCTCAGAGCGGCTGACAATCTCCTTTCCCTTCCTCTCCCCACAACAGACACCCCGTGAGGTAGGTGGGGCTGAGAGAGCTCTTTTGAGATCTGCTCTTGAGAGAACAGCTCTGAGAGAACTGTGCCTTGCCCAAGGTCACCCAGCAGCTGCATCTGGAGGAATGGGGAATCAAACCCGGTTCTCCCAGATTAGAGTCCACACTCCTAACAGTTACACCAAATTGGCTTTGTTTTGGGGTATTCTGGCTTTGCTGATGTCATCATACACACTGGGACCAGCCAGTTTGCTCTTACATTGAGTGACACTGAGTGAATGCATAGAGCTGGAGATGAGGAAAGTATACTAGTCAAGCACAAAGGCAGGATCACATGCTCTCTGCTGAAGATGGAGCTCAGTTGCACTGTACAAGGCCGCTCCATAGCAAATACCTCTTCCAAAGCAAGTTGTTCACATGGGAAGGGAATGGCTCTTTCCCTTTGGTAGCCAATTTAAATTTGAGAGAAAATACTTTCTCAGTCCCAAAGAAAGTAACATCTTATGGCATTGTACCGGGCTGAGGTCCCTCCCTTCCCCAAACCCCAGCCTCCCTAAGGCTCCGCCCCCAAATCTCCAGGTATTTCCGAATGCCTGGCAATCCTATGCTCAACTTTCCCCACATAAAAAGAGTTGGGTGGAATGATGCCTGCCATGACATATCACCTCTTTGCAAAACAATACTACCAGAGGAATCACAGTGTAGACAACACAACAGCAAAAACAACCACTGTGAAATACATCACTATTACAATAAAGGCAAAAGTAAAAAGTGATTGTACACACTCAAAGGAAAAGTCGAAGGAAAATGTATAAGTAAACCCTTCCCTTTAGAAATAAAGATTTTTACACAGAAAGAGATGCCTCCTCTCCAGTGAAGCAAAGATCCATTGCAAACTCTGAATATCTAAGTATTTTTGCCTATTTTCCCAACAAGCTCCAACAGTTCCATGTTCCTGGGACTTCCTGCCCTTTCTTTGCCCTGGAGGTCATCTGACTTTCCTTTTAAAAAGTTCTGCTGACTTGTGGGAGATCGATTAAGTCGCAGGTTTGGAAACGGGAAGGATCTTGGGAAAGCACGCCGGGATGCCCTCTCTCTGAAGGCAGGGCGTGTGTAGCGAATCCCTCTTTTGTTTTGTGGCTCTGCTGGCATGGAGGCTCAATAAATTACATTTTGAGGCTGACCTCAAAGGAAGTCAATATCTCCTTATTACCCAATTAAAAAAAAGGGGGAAAAAGAACCGTGCTGCTTGGCAGGGGCAGCGACGGCCGCTCCCGCTCTAAGCAGCTTTGACATCCTTCCTCCAATCGATAGGCTGCATAAATCAAAACAGGAGGATATGATTCAATGCCAGTTAATGAACGAATGTTTACGACCTGCGGTGAGGTCACGTTTCCAGGCCTGCTTGTCGACCACGAGGCAGCGAGGCTGAAATTGAATTGTCAGTGTGGTCTGGAGTCTACGGAAGGCAAAAAAAGAGACAGAGTATGAACTTGGCATTCTCTTTCTCTAGAGTCATTCTGTACAGAACATGAAGCGAGGTGGTAGAATACTGGGAAACATCCCTTCGAGCCGAGCACAGTGGTCGTGGTTTTGAATTGCTGGTGCAAAAAGATCCCTGCATTTAGTAAACGAGCATGTTAGGGAGAAGGCTATGCTTTCCCCCAGATGTTGCTAATTTTCTGCATTCGTGGAGTCGCTTTTTTAGACGTGGGGAATATTAGATAGGCATTTTCTCATCTGCGCTCTGAAGTGGTTCCGTTCAGAATGTGAGCATCAGTTTGCTTAATTTTAGAACTGATCTAATATTCATACATCGAATTATCTCCGTCATAATTATGGACAGAGCCTGAGAGCTTCCTGCTTCCCATGTTACATTTTTAAGTGTATAGATTTTTGGAGGAGGAGGAGGAGGAGGAGGAGGAGGAGGAGGAGGAGAAGAAAGCAGAAGAAGAAGAAGAAGAAGAAGCAGAAGAAGAAGAAGAAGAGATTGTATTTATACCCTGCCTTTCACTACCCAAAGGAGTCTAAGGGAGGCTTACAATCCGACCGCTGGCACTGTTTCTCGGCTTGGTTTGGACTTTGCATCTTGCTTAAGTGTAGTGTATTTGTGGCGACTGGCCAGAGCCAGCACAGCCAGGCTCAAAATCCTCAGTCTGCTATGGATCTGGCTGGGAGACCAAGAGCTACTAATTCTCTCTCAGCTTAACCTCCCTCACAGGCCAAGATGGGTGGCCGTGTGAGTCTGTCTGTAGCAGTAGAAAAGAGCAAGAGTCCAGTAGCACCTTACAGAGGAACCAAAATTGTTGCAGAGTATGAGCTTTCATGAGTCACTGCTCACTGCTTCAGTATTTGGGCAAGCCATAGTTCTGTCAGTGCTGCTCTCTCAAGGACAGTTGTCTCTGAGCTCTCTCAGCCTCACCTACCTCACAAGGTGTTTGTTGTGGGAAGGGGAAGGGAAAGGAATTTGTAAGCCACTCTGAGACTCCGAGTGAAGGGCGGGGTATAAAGGCAACCTCTTCTTCTTCTTCTTCTTCTTCTTCTTCTTCTTCTTCTTCTTCTTCTTCTTCTTCTTCTTCTTCTTCTTCTTCTTCTTCTTCTTCTTCTTCTTCTTCTTCTCCTCCTCCTCTTCTAGAGAAATGTGAGAGGCCTCTGGGGTTACTGGCAGAGCACCACAGATTTATCTATCCCATCATCCCCCAAATCCAGGACCTGCAGTTGGTCCCAAGTGGCCCAGGCTTTCACAGCATCGCAAGTGTGGCTTGACACCCAAACAGCCTGATGCGCCAAACCCACTTTAAAAAAAAAGAAAAAAAAGGGGGATACAGAGACCTAGATAACCGGGGTTGGCTTTGATACACCCAACATTTTAAAAAAGCAAGCAAAACATTGCATTTACAAATAACAAAAGCAAGAATGCTGAGGCGATCGTTACATCAAACCACTCAAGGCCTCAAGAGGGAAGTGTGCAGGAAGGAAGTGCAGGCAATTAAGAAAATCTCCCTTCTATTAGAACAAGGCTCCGAGATGTCGGGCTGATGAACAGCTCCTTACTCCACCTCGCTCTTTCCTTCAGGAACCTAGGCCGATTCTGCATCTGGCATTAACTCCGCATTTTCTCAAGTGGGAGGAAAAAGTGCAGTTCAAAACTGTTGGAAAATTGGCAAACATACTTAGATATTCAGAGTTTGCAATGGATCTTTGCTTCACTGGAGAGGAAACAAAGCACAACAGCCACTGGCTAGAGCTAAACAGAATATATATGTATATAGAAAGACATTCAATAATACAATAAAGGCCAAGGTGTGGCCAGAGTACAGAAAAAAGAATAGAGTCCCAAGTATTTCACTGTGTCTCACTCCAGTAGTATAGTGATGCCATAGTCCAACTTGACGTGCATTCATCATGGAGCGGACATTCGGAAATTCCATCAGTCATAGAAAGCCATAGAGAAGACATGTAGTCCGGATACAAGCTGCCGCGTTTCGAGTATATTCTTATTATATTTCAGAAGTCCTTCCCTGGCAACATGCTCTGCCCGGGCTCTGGCCTGTTTGATTGTCCTAAATGGATAGCCTCTTTGCATAAATTGTTTCTCAAGTAGATCTGCTTCAGCAGCAAAGTCTTGTGGCATAGATAAATAAATCTTGGAGAGCCAGTTTGGTGTGGTGGTTAAGTGCGCGGACTCTAATCTGGGAGAACCAAGTTGGATTCCCCCACTCCTCCACTTGCACCTGCTGGATGACCTTGGGCAAGCCATAGTTCTGTCAGAGCTGTTCTTGAAAAAGAGCAGTTTCTGTCAGAGTTCTCTCAGCCCCACCCACCTCACGGGGTGTCTCTTGTGGGGAGGGGAAGGAGTTTGTAAGCCGCTCTGAGACTCCAAGTGAAGGGCGGGGTATAAATCCAATCTCCTCCTCCTCCTCCTCCTCCTCATCTTCTTCTTCTTCTTCTTCT
>NW_015164722.1:300817-321058 GCF_001447785.1 Gekko japonicus | reverse complement strand
CTTCTTCTTCTTCTTCTTCTTCTTCTTCTTCTTCTTCTTCTTCTTCTTCTTCTTCTTCTTCTTCTATAAAGCAGATTAACCCTATAATGACGGAATTAGACCTTGCAACACACACATATTTCCAACAAAACCCACAATGCTGTGCTGGCTGCAAAGTCACTCTTGAGCGGCCATAAAATCCATCTATAAGGTACCATAAATTCCGATGATCCAAGAAAGCGAAAGTGGTCAAAGGCAGTGAAAGCAGCAAGCAATGTCCCAATGTGGGTGTCGGGACAGTGAGTTTGCAAAAAAAAAAAGGAGGGCAGAATCAGCCCTCGTCGTTTGGGTTCCCAGCCATCAGGATCACAACTGATCTCCAGATGACAGAGGTCAGAATGGCTGCTTCGGAAGGTGGACTCGATGGTATTATACCCCCATTGAAGTCCCTCCACCCGCTAAGTTCTGCCCTTCTCAGGTTCCACCCTAGAGTTGCCAACTTCCAGGTGGCACCTGAAGATGTCCCGCTCTGACTCTTGATCTCCGGACGACCAAGAACAGCTCCCTTGGAGAAAATGGCTGCTTTGGAGATTTGACTCTATGGCATCATACCCTGCTGAGTTCCTCCCCGCCTCAAATCTGGCCCTGGTTCCACACCCTCAAATCTCCATGTATTGAAGAAGAAGAAGAAGAAGATTGGATTTACACCCCGCCCTTCACTACCCAAGGAAATCTCAGAGCGGCTTACAAACTCCTTTTCCCATCCCCTCCCCACAACAGACACCCTGTGAGGTAGGTGGGGCTGAGAGAGCTCTTCACAGAAACTGCTCTTTTTCAAGGACAGCTGTGCCAGAACAATGGCTTGCCCAAGGTCATCCAGCCAGGTGCAAGTGGGGGAGTGGGGAATCAAATCCGGTGTTCCTAGATTAGAGTCCGCGCACTTAACCACTACACCAAACATTGAGCCTGACTGCTGAGGTCTGGGTCTAGGCGAGTAGGAACGTTCCACTTAGTTCTGAACCTGCATCACAATGCAGGAAGGGAATATTTTGTCTCTGTCTCTCTCTCTCGATGGGGATAGAAGCACTGTCCAGTTTCAGTCTGTTCTTAACTGTTCAGTGCAAGACACCTTCGTGCGTATCGTTTCGGTGAAAGAATCTGTGCAGAACAGAAATATGCAGCTCAGGGGGGAAATGGTATTTTGGGGGGGGATCTGGATATCAGGGAGCCCAAAAATATTAGTATCCCTGGTATTCCAGGTTCCAAATACTGGTTTGGTATTCAGATCTGGGTGTGTTTTGGGGAAATTCCGACATTGTTAAGCTCCATTATTTCCCGTGGGGAATCTTTCCAGAGGGCTGGAGGGGCCATTTTTTTGAGCACCAAAATTGCAACAGAACACATGGGTGCCTGTTGGTTAAAGAACCCCAAAGTTTCAAGTCATGTGGACTGAGAGGTCCAATTCTATGGGCTCTTGAACAAAGTGTCCCCATCCAGCCTCCATTTTTTTCCTATGGGGAGGGGGAATTCCATGCTTTCTCTGGGGCAAAGACTAGCCAACGACACGCGAGAAAGCAAAGCGGCCCTTGGCCCAAAACTTCTCAAAGTAGGCAGATTCTGCAGAATTCATAAAAGAGACTAACCGCTTAAGAAGTGCCTGTCCTTCAGGCAACATCTGAAGATCTCCCAGAATTACAATGGTGTTATGTACGTGGACCGCTACCAGGCGTCCGCGGCACATGCAGGAGCTTGGCTCCTGGAACAATGGAAACTTTGGATCCTGGTTTTCCCGAGCCCCAACCAATAGCCACTTTGGCGGGACATTCAAACCCTCCAATGGGAATAGGGGGTGCTGGGTGGATATGTATATAGTTGGCCCCAGGACTCTTTTTGGGCAGGAACGCACAGGAACAGAGTTCCAGCTGGCTCCCAAGTTGGCCACGCCCAGCAGGGACTTATTAGCATAACAGGCCACACCCAACAGCAGAAACTCATTAGGATTGGCTACATTAGGGGTGTGTGGCCTAACATGCAAAGGAGTTCCTGCTCCAAAAAAAGCCCTGGGTTTTGACAACAAACAGGGTAAACAGAATAAGAAGCAAAAAGTGGGTGTGGCTGGATGACCACACTTCTGGTAACATGGGGGTGTGGCCTAATGGGCTAATGAGCTGTGCTGTCAGGGGTGTGGCCTAATATGCTAATGAGTTTCTGATGTTGGGTGTGGCCTATTATGCTAATGAGTTCCTGCTGGGCTTTTTCTACAAAAAGAGCCCTGGTTGGCCCTGTTGGGCCTTTAGTCTTCGTTGGAGTGAAGTACAATAAACATGTGCAAAAGCATGTAGTCGTCCGAGTCCTCCATGCGGCGAACCCAGTACTTTACAAATGGGTCTCTAGACTACAGAGATAGTTCCCCTGGGGAAAATAGCCACTGTGGAGGGTAGAGTCTATGGCATTGTACCCTGCTGAGGTCCCTCTCCTCCCCAAAGCCCTCCCTCCCCAGGCTCCACCCCCAAATCTCCCAACCTGGACCTGGCAACTCTATAAAAATAGAGGGAAGAACTGGGTTGTCAGAGCTACAAATATTACTCAGGAAGAAAATGGCCGTTGAACCAATGGCGTCATGTCTAGAAATCACTGAAAACTCTATGGTTTTATGACAAGATGAAAGGGTAGGTCTCCAGACATGTGGTTTCTTAGGGTTGCCAACCTCCAAGTGGGGGCTGAGGATTTCCTGGAATTACAGTTCATCGCCTGACGACAGAGATCCGTTTCCCTGAAGAAAATGATCGCCTGTATGTTTCCCCTAGGAGCTGCGGTGGCTAAAGTGGTTAAGACGCTGAACTGCAGGCTGTGGAAGGTCGGTAGTTCAGCAGTTCGAGACCCAAGTGTGCCGCATGACGGAGTGAGCTCCCGTCTCTAGTTCCAGCTCCTGCCAACCTAGCAGTTCGGAAGCAAGAAATTGCAAGTAGATAAATAGGTACCACTTCGGTGGGAAGGTAACAGTGTTCCGTGCGCCTTGGTGTTTAGTCATGCCGGCCACATGACCACGGAAACATCTTCGGAAAGCTCTTTTCAATAATACATGTATTATCCGGAAGGAGTTTTTTAAGCAATAGAGCGTGAATTAGCCACTATTGAATCTGTGCATGTATTATTGAAAAGAGTCATGATTGGAAGAAAAACACCACAAACTGACGTTTGAGAAAGACGCGGGTCGAAACGGACTGCCAAGCCCGGGAAAGTTCGTCCTTGTTATTGCTTTCTTGAAGACTTCGGTCTCTTGATTTATTGACTTGTCTAAGGAATTAAAAAAGAACACTATTGTTAGTTCAAAACCAAATGAACTTGTGCAGCAATATGTTGTTTGTATATGTCCCCTAATGGTGTATATGTCCCCTAATGGTGCAAACAGCTTGTCTGTGGACCCCTTTGAGGTCAGAGGAGTGGCACAGGGAGACGGAGTGGATCTCTTCTCCACAACTTCAGGTCTCGGCAGGGTTGCCAACTCACAGCTAGGAAATACCTGGAGATTTTTGGGGTGGAGCATCAGGAGGGTGGGGTTTGGGGAGGGACTTCAGTGGGGTCTAATGCCATAGAGTCCACCTTCCAAAGTGGCCATTTTCTCCAGGTGAACTGATCTCTATCGACTGGAGACCGGTTGCAATAGTGGGAGATCTCCAGCCGCCACCTGGAGGTTAGTAACCCTAGGTCCCAGCGAGTCAAGACTACTATTCAGTATTAAAAACACACTGGAAATCTCCTAATGGTTTATTAAATTTCACCCTCTGGAATCTGTCTCGCCCTTCATGGATTCATGATATCTAGAAGAAGAAGAGATTGGATTTTTACCCTGCCCTTCACTCGGAGTGGCTTACAAACCCCCCTCCCCCTCCCCACAACAGACACCCTGGGAGGTAGGTGGGGCTCAGAGAGCTCTGAGAGAACTGCTCTTGAGAGAACTTGTGACTGACACAAGGTCACACCAGCAGCCGCATGTGGAGGAGTGGGGAATCAAATCCGGTTCTCCCAGGTTAGAGTCTGCGCACTTAACCACTACACTACTTTTGCAAAATATTTACATGTTATTTCAAACCACGAGAAAGGTCATATATGCATCTATTCTTGGGCAGTCTTTCAAGATGATCAGGGTTAAATGCATGGGTGTAGTTGTGAGGACCTGGCACCCTCCTCCAGCTGGGACCCCCTAGGTGAGTGGGGTCCCCCTCTTATTTTTGACTTAGTTGTTTTAATAGGCATCCCCTTTTACAGCCTAAATTCCATGGGGATCTGAAACTTGGGGAACCTGGGTATAGGCATGACAAAGAAGAAGAAGAAGAGTAGTAAGAGTAGTAGTAGTAGTAGTAGTAGTAGTAGTAGTAGTAGTAGTAGTTGGTTTTTGTACCCTGCCCTTCACTACCCAAAGGAGTCTCAGAGTGGCTTACAATTACCTTCCCCTCCCCACAACAGACACCCTATGAGGTAGGTGGGGCTGAGAGAGCTCTCTTGAGAACTGCCCTTGAGAGAACATCTCTGAAAGAACTGAGAACTGACCCAAGGTCACACCAGCAGCTGCATGTGGAGGAGTGGGAATCAAACCCAGTTCTCCCAGATTAGAGTCCATGCTCTTAACCCCAACACCAAATTGGCCCAGGGAAAAAGAGGAAGGAAGGGTGTGCTGAATTATTTATTTATTTATTTATATTTAAATTTATATCCCATACCTCCACACCATAGCAGGCTCAGGGCGGCTAACAACATATTTATAAACAATACATTAAAAATTCAGTATATATTAAAACAGCATTAAATTAAGATTACAATATAAAAACATGAGCGTAATACAAGATGGCGACTTCATTTGGGTGGCCACCTCGCAGGCTCTGCTGAGCTGTTAATCGTCCGGCTAGGAAAGGTGTTGATGTTATAGCCAGGTTGGTGATGGAACTGATTAAGTGCAATCTTCCCCAGCGTATAGTTCTTAATAACAAAAGACTGGAGACATCGCTCAATATCCCAGAGGCATCTGCCCAGCCCATGGAAGTTGCTGTTTCATTAACCAATGCCTGGTTCCTCTTTTTACTTTTTTTACTCAATCAAGAAGGGCACTCAAGTCATTATTATGCACTCCATCCTGTTTCAGGAGCTACCTTGACTCACCCAAACTTTTGTGTCAATGCAGATCTAGCTCACTTCTAAGTAAAGTATGCTAATCATCTTGCCTCACCCGGGCTCTTTGTGCACATGTAGATTGGGCTCACAATCACAATAGCCTAAGCAAGGTATTTCCCCCACTTGCCCCCACCAAAGTCTGACAGAAGTTACGGTAACTTGAAACCAGCCAGTGAGATTCAAACTTTTTATCTTGACACAAAGCCGGGAAGGCCCAAATCTCACCTACCCTGTGGGTCTTCTGTCCATAAAAGAAGGACCCCAGAAGACAGAGGAGGGGGTAGGGTCCTCACAATTACACCCGTGCATTTGACCATGATCATCTTGAAATGGTTCCTCAGATCCCTGGTCCAGATCTCTGCTGGTCAGAACTCTGGTTTCCGAGAACCCCCACTGCACCCTGCAGGCCTTTTCTCCTTGCTTAGCTGGCTCCTCACTCTGCTCCTTGGACCTCAGCTGCTTTTGCCAACTCGACCTCTCCAGACCTCAAGCCCAGGATTTCAGGTTGTATGTCCCTTCCCTAAAATCCCCCAGTTTCATAGAATGTCCCTTCCCTAAAATCCCCCAGTTTCATAGAATCATAAAATCCCTCTGAGTCCTACCCCATGTAACTGTGACTTCTTTTTAAAATGATTTTTAAATTATTTTACAAACACAAAAATATACAATACTGCAATATGCTACTACAAGTATACATATGACATAGACAATCATAGAATCACAGAAACATAGAATCACAGAGTATGAAGGGGCCATACAGGCCATCTAGTCCAACCCCCTGCTTAGTGCAGGATCAGTCTAGAGCAGGGGTGGCCAAACTATGGTTCAGGAGCCACATGTGGCTCTTTAACACATATTGTGCGGCTCCTGGCAAGGCAGCTGGAGAAGCGAAGGGGAGACATGCCCTTCCTTCCTTCCTTCCTTCCTTCCTTCCTTCCTTCCTTCCTTCCTTCCTTTTGCTTTCTTTGTCTCTCTCTCTTTCTTTCCACCTCTTTCATTCTCTCTTTCCACCTCTCTCTCTTTCCACCTCTCTCTCTCTCTTAGACAAATAAATATCATTAGCAAACAAACAAATATCTTTTGGACAAATAAGAGTAATTATCAATATCTGTTTTTAACCCCTTCGTTTTTATTTTTGGCAGTCTCATTTAATGTTAATAAAATGCAAATTTGCATATTTTCCATTAAAAACGTGTGTGAAATATTTGTTCATGTCTTGTGGCTCTCAGACATCTGACGTTTATTCTGTGTGGCTTTTACACTGGGCACGTTTGGCCACCTCTGGTCTAGAGCATGCCTGACAAGTGTTTGTCAAGCCACTGCTGAAAATCTGCCAGTCTTGCTTAAGCATAAACTTGGGCATGGACAATCATCTATGCTCATCTGCTCCATCTACCATATCTAATTCATACATACACTACAATGCTACAATAATCTATTTATTACCTTTGCCAATCAGAATTTACTTGCTTGAATAAGACTTATTGATATATACCCTACATTTTTGCTTCTATTTAATTTTGTTCTATCTTTTCCTCATTACTTCTTCTCTAACTGTTATTTACATAAGAGATTGATTTCAGAATTCCAAGAAAAGTGGAATGCATTTTTTAATTATATAGCTGAAAATTAGGACTAAACTGTTAAAGCGGAGGATGATTAAGAGACAGAGTCAGGCAATTTTATGCTTGTTAGAAGTGTGTCCTCTTATTGGGGTGCATGCGTGTGTGGTTACTGAGAGAATTAGTTCTCAGGTGCCTAGCATAGCCTCTTTACATTTTTATTCTTTTTATTTTATTTTGTATACAATAAAGCTATTTGTGTGTGTTTACAATCACTCTCTCTCACTCTCTTTTATCATTATTTTATTTTGGGGTATCCTTGTGGAGATCCACCCTGGTATGAACAGACTAACAAGGTCACGCATTATTCCTTTGAAAGCTAATTTCTCCTCCTTTGTGTTCAGTTTGGGTAACACTGTCTCCAAGCTTATCACGGCTTCACAAAATCACCCATTACAACGTTTTCCACAGTCCCTGCCAGTATTCCCTCTAAGCTGAGTCAGTGTGAGCTAGCTCACAGTTTTTTAGCTTCCAACTCACACATTTTTTGTCTTAGCTCAGGAAGGATGGCTCCAGGAGAAGAAGAGAAGAAGAGATTGGATTTATACACCGCCCTTCACTAACCAAAGGTGTCTCAGAGCGGCTTACAAACTCCTTTCCCTTCCCCTCCCCACAATAGGCAACCTGTGAGGTAGGTGGGGCTGAGAGAGCTCTGACAGAAACTGCTCTTTTTCAAGAACAGCTCTTATCAGAGCTACGGCTTGCCCAAGGTCATCCAGCCAGGTGCAAGTGGAGGAGTGGGGAATCAAACCCAGTTCTCCCAAATTAGAGTCTGCGCACTTAACCACAACACCAAACAGAGCAAACTAATTTATGCAGCAGCCAAATCGTTCACTCACAACTTTAATGCCAGTAGCTCACAAAGAAGAATTTTCCGGACTCCACAGCTTACAGGGAGCATCCTGCTTTCTTCCCCCTCCCCTACAAATTGGGAGAGATAACAGAGGAAGGGTCCCAACGCCACGGTCACAACGAGCCCCATCTCTGCCTGTCCTCCAGATGCAACAAAGGAACCTTTCAGAGCTTCAGTGGAGCAGACAGTTAGTGCCATTGTAAGGACCTTTATGCATCGTGTCTGACAAGCACAGCGATCTCCTCAGTTCTGTCCCCACAATATCACCCTTCATGGCATTCTTAGGAAATGGAACAACAAGCAGGCTGGCAGCTCGAGGACCTCGAACAGAAGGGAAGCTGTCGTTGCCATTTCCAAATAACATTTAATAAGGGCAGCCTGCTTATTTTTTTTTTCAGATTTATTTAAAATAATTGTATAAGTCTTTCTCGAAAAACTGGATTCAGGGGCTGGCCTTTTGTGATCTACACGAAGGACAAGCCAAGGGAAACGGGAGGGCTAAAAATGTCTTCCGCATTGTTCGACACGGAACGGTTAGACTTTCCTTTTTCAAAATGGCGGGCAGCTATCAAAATCCATGATTCTCAGGGCTGCCTGCTCTGGGTTGGGAAATACCTGGAGATTTTGAGGGTGGAGTCTGGGGAAGGCAGGATTTGGGGAAGGGAGGAGACCTCAGCAGGGTATAATGCCACAGAGGCCATCCTCCAAAGCAGCCATTTTATCCAGGGGGACTGATCGTGAGAGATCTCCAGGTGCCACCTGGAGGCTGGCAACCATAATATTGATTCCATAAAATTGGCTTGGCAGTCTGGAGATCTTAGGAAGGTCTCTCCTGTTAGCCATTTCAACCCTTCTTCAATTCTTATCCGTCTTCTTCCCTTTGAGCCACCATAATGACGTAGTTTGAAAAGTATGGGTGCGATCACACGCAGAATTAGCCACACCACAGGCGCAAATGCTGGGTGGATTTAAAGGGCACGATCACATGAGAACATCTGCCAGGTGTCCCGCCCCCGTCGGCAACCCATTTAGCTCCGTCGGCAAACCTGTTTTGCAGAAGGGGAGTAAAAAAACACTAGGGAAAGTCCAGTAGCAAACAGGTTTGCTACAGGCCAGGAACGGACTTTCCCCTTTGTGATCACGCCAGCGCTCTCTCACAGTGTTGGGATGGTCTGATCAGGCCATCCCAACTCCATACTGTTGTTTTTTCCCCGGTTTCCCCCCAGCATAGGGAACACTTAGTGCGGAGATGCAAATCATCGATCCCCTGTTGAAGCGCACTGGAAACCCGGGGCCACCCCCCCCCCCCGATTCACCCGTGGGTGCATCTGATCACACAGTGGTGGGCTGCCCCCGCAGCTCCCAGGGACTGTGTCATCACGCAAACATGGGTCCAATTCCAACGGAACAAATAGCCTTGCTTCCTTTCCATGTTATCTCGTGAGTGTGACCGCAACCTATATCATGTATTGGGTTTGGGGTAGCAAAACCTCTGCCACTGATAAACCGAGCATATGTGGTTGCGTTGAATGATCCTTACTAAACAGCTTCCTTGCAGTCCAGTTTCAGGACTGAAACCTCATACAGGGACGGGCTAAAGTGCACTGAGAGGCCCCGGGACAGAGAGAACCTAAGTATCTAGAAGACCCGAGCAAGGAGACTGGATGGTGCAGAATAGATGGTGGACCAAAACAGAGGAACCTGAAGGGTAGGTAGAGAATGGGATACACGTGACAACAAAGCTTGAGGAGGAAGGGGACTGAGACATCGAGGGACTAGGCCTTCTTATCACCACCACCCAGCTTACTGTCCGCTACAAAAAAATCTCTTCCTCTTCCTCCTTCTGTTTGGACCAGGGCCACCGGAGAAACCTAAGGAGATACAGAAGGCTGAATGACTCCTCCATTTTCTGCAGCTGCTGCTCAGTCACCTTGTGAACATGAAGAGGGTGACTTTGAGGGCTTTGCCTCACGTGCTTGGCACCCCTTGCCAGCCTCCAGGTAGGGCCTGGAGATCTGTTAGTATTACAGCAGATCTTCAGATGACAGAGGTCAGTTCCTCTGGAGAAAATGGCTGCACTGCCGGGCCACCTGGGGGGGGCTTGCCTGCTCTAGGGGCCCCCAACCTGCTAGCCTGGATTTAGCTGCCAGGGGAACCACGCCCCCAAAGTGCCAGAATCGGTCTGATGTACCCGGAGGTAACATCATTGCACTGGGAACGTCATCGGGGGACGCTCTAGTGTTTGGCATTACCATAGAGTTTTAAAGCTGAATGCTAGAGTGTCCCTGCCCAGCGTGATGATGTCACTTCCAGGTGATGTCATTGTGGCATACGCGCACTATGTGCATGCACAAAGCTTCCAAACACGGAGCTTCCAACCACCACTGGATGCCAGGTAGGGACCTGGCAACCTTAGTTGCCAGTCTCAAGGTGGGGCCTGAAGATTTCCCAGTATTACAACTGATCAGTTCCTCTGGAGGAAATGGCTACTCTGGAAGGTGGACTCTATGGCATTATAATCTGCTGTGGTCCTTCCCCGGCTCCACCCCAAGATCTCCAGGAAATCCCCCAACCCAAAGCTGGCAAATCTACTCCTAGGAGGATGCACCCGAGTTCCAAGATACTTTAGCTTGGTTATAACTAAGTATTGTGATGGAAACTTTGAAGCTTGTTCGTTTCTATTTCGAGTCGCGCCAATCAACTGGAAGTTCTCATTTTGACACATCTCAGTGACAGTAAGCTTTCATGTTATCATCGATCGGTCCATCAGGGAAGTTCTTTTGGCCAGGATTTTCTGGTAGAATGGACATCGTGATCTCAAAGTTACCTCAGGTGGATTCGGTTGCTCCGTTGGTGTGTTTGTTCCAGGCACCTGAATTGTGTCCCTTGGTTTTGGCTTATCACAGATCCCATAGCTAGCTGTCTGGTATGCTTGGGGTGTATCTATCTGTCTGTCTGTCTGTCTGTCTGTCTGTCTAGTATCCTGCTTTCAATTGAGTATCATTGTTGTTTGTGATTAATTGTTATTAATGTTTTTATTGCTTTTATCCAGTTTATATGGGCTTTGCCCCTTGTAAGCCGCCCTGAGCCCGTCTCGCGGGGAGGGCGGGGTAAAAACCCCAATAAATAAAATAAATAGTATATTTTATCCCACCATTCCCAAGGAGCTGAGGATGGTATATGTAATGTATTGAAATGATTACATGAAGCACCTCATAGGACTCCCATGTTAAGCTTCGAGCCAGACCAGGGCTCCTCTGAGCGAACTTCCTATTGGTCGCTTCGTAACAGCGACCAATCAGAACGATACCATTCCCTAGGAGGGAAAGACTCCCATTGGTCTTTATTCTAGCAATCTCATTGGTTGTTATTTGTAAATAGGCGTGGCTACATTAGCCCGGTTATGTTTAAAAGGAGCATAAGCTCCCACTGTTTTCTGTTCTGGTTTCTTACTGAGTTAGTGCTTGCTCGTTACTTCCAATAAAGCTGAATCACTTGCTGAATCACTGTACGAGTCCTTTGTTAGCGCGATCTAACAATTGGCGACGAGGATGGGATGTTAGAGCAGGTAGGCAGCCCTGCGGACATCCACACTTCGGACTCGGAAGAAAGCGGGCAGAGCACAGCAGCCGATCCGGCGGAGGCGCCACCAGCTCCGGTGCCCAAGTCTCCCCCGATGGCTGGAAGCCAGAAGTTCGAGTGCTTCGAACCCTCCTCAGAAGACTGGGACTCCTACCTGTCCAGGTTCGAGTTCCATCTGGAGACCCACGACATCACCGATGAGGCGAAGAAACGAGCATGCCTCCTGAGTTCCTGCGGGAAGGGGACCTTCGACATAGCCAGGTCGTTGGTGGCCCCAACTGATATAAAGACTGTCACCTACGCTGACATCACGGAGAAGCTTAAGGCTCACTATTCTCCACAACCGTCGGAGATCGCCTGCCGGCACGCTTTTTACAAGCGGAACCAGGCCGGAGGCGAGACCATCGCAGATTTCGTGGCGGCCCTTCGCAAAGCCGCACGGCCATGTAATTTCCACAACGTGGAGGAAGCCCTCAGAGACCGTCTCGTCTGCGGTCTCAAAGATGAAAGGCTGCAACAGAGGCTGTTCGCCCGCACCACCCTGACCTGGGCAGTGGCCTACGAAGAGGCCGTGGCCGCGGAAGCAGCGGAGAAGTCCACGAAGGAGGTCCGCCAGCGGGTGGCAGAGCCCAGTATACACGCTCAACGAGACAGCGAGGGCGAAGACGCGGATGATGACGTCAACGCGGTTCGAGGCAAGCGGACCCCAGCGAAGACTACCAACGTCAAGCCTTGCTCCGGTTGTGGCGGGAAGCACCAGCGCGGCTCCTGTTGGGCTCGTGATGTCGACTGCAGAGCGTGTGGGCGGCGTGGTCATCTGGCCAGAGTCTGCAGATCAGCGAAGAAGGATCCCTCAACTAACAACCGGTCAGCGCAGAGGGGCACTCCAGTCAGCACCCAAGGCAAGACCCGTTCCTCAGCATCGGAAGCAAGCTGCCAGTTGACGGCGACCTTGTCGAGCGCATCGGCCGTAAATCGCACCAGCAGCCAGGGCAAGATCACCGTGACTCCACTCCTCGACGGCCGACCCTGTACAATGGAGGTGGACTCAGGATCGTCCGTGACGGTGATTTCTGCCGCGTCCTGGCGCCAGTTGTTCCCGAACCGAAGCCGGCGGCGGCTCCAGCCTGCGGGAACCAGAGTGTCCGACTTCCAGGGCAACCGAATTCCCTTGGCCGGACGGGACTCTGTTACTGTTGAGTATAAGGGGAAATGTGTTAAACTGTCATTCCTGATTGCAGAGGGAGACCGGGTTAACCTGCTAGGGTTAGATTGGTTTGAGCCATTGGGCATCGGTATTTCTGGGATTAACAGGATGTCTGAAAATAAATGGGGCATGCTGTACGACCTGTTCCCTGATGTATTTGCCGAAGGGTTGGGAAGGTACAAGGGCCCCCCGGTTGCGTTTGACTTAGATCCGTCAGTCAAACCTATTAGGTTGAAGTATCGGAAAGTACCTGTGTCTCTCAAACATAAGGTGGAAAAAGAGATTGACAAACTAGTTGAGCAAGGGGTTTTAGAGCCAGTACCATACAGCAAATGGGAGACCCCGATCGTAACCCCTGTCAAATCAGATGGGTCCATACGACTATGCGCCGATTACAAATGTACGATTAACAAGGCGCTGCAGCAACATTCGTACCCGGTCCCGGTAATAAGCCACATTTTGGCTTCCCTGGGGGGTGGCAAGATTTTCGCCAAATTTGACCTGGCCCAGGCATACCAGCAGTTGCCTGTCACCCCGGAGGCTGCCGAGGCCCAAACAATTGTAACCCACCAAGGGGCTTTTAAAGTGAACAGGCTGCAATTCGGGGTCAACGTAGCACCTGGGATTTTTCAGGGCCTCATGGAACGTCTACTAAGGGGGGTACCTGGCACAGTGCCCTATTTTGACGACGTGCTGATTGCGGGCGGGTCTGAACAGGAACTACTGGACCGGGTTAAAGAGGTCCTCAGGCGTTTTCAAAATGCCGGCCTCAGAGTTAAGCGCTCAAAATGCACGCTCGGGGTGGAAAGTGTGGACTTCCTGGGGTTTCGCATTGACGCAGAGGGAGTCCACCCCACGGATGAGAAGGTATCTGCAATCCAAAACGCCCCCAGGCCGGTGAGTAAGAAGGAGCTCCAATCCTTTTTAGGACTCCTGAATTTTTATCATGCGTTTTTACCGCATAAGGCATCAGTGGCGGCCCCTTTGCACGCGCTTTTGCACAAGGAGGCAAAATGGAAGTGGGGGCAGGCCGAGGAAAAGGCTTTTGTGGGAGTCAAGGAGCTGCTGACATCTAATGCCGTACTCACGCATTATGATGAACACAAGCTCCTGGTGTTAGCTGCTGACGCTTCACCGTTTGGAGTAGGCGCAGTTTTAAGCCATCTGATGCCTGATGGGAGCGAAGCGCCTATCGCTTTTTATTCTAGATCACTATCTGCGGCAGAGCGGAACTATGCCCAGATAGACAAGGAGGGTCTGGCGTTGGTAGCGGCTGTCAAAAAGTTCCATGATTTTATTTTTGGCAGACGATTTTTGCTGGTCACTGACCACAAGCCGCTACTGGGGATTTTTGCGCCCGATAAGCAATTGCCAAACATCATGTCCCCACGCATGCTTAGATGGGCGATATTTTTGCAGGCTTATGATTTTGACTTAGAGCACCGGCCTGGGAAAGCGATTGGGCATGCGGATGCCCTCAGCCGGTGCCCGGTGCCGGACATTGGCGCAGACCCTGCCCCCGCCTGTGAGGTCTTGGCAATTGAGGAGCTTCCTCGACCCCCGGTATCATCCAGGGACATTGCAGCACACACGGCCAAGGATAGCGTGCTGTCCCGAGTATTAAACTGGGTTTGGAGGGGGTGGCCGGTTGGAAGCGTTGAACCGGAGTTCGGCCCTTACAAAAGCCGTCAAAATGAACTATCCATTTCTAAGGGCTGTGTATTATGGGGGAACAGGGTGGTGGTTCCTGACAAACTCAGGACGAGAGTGTTAGAGTCGCTGCACGAGGGTCACCCCGGTATGGTACACACCAAAGCGTTGGCCAGAGGGTATGTCTGGTGGCCGGGGCTGGACAAAGAGATCGAAGAATGGGTACGAGGGTGTCCCAAATGCCAGCAAGTCAGACCCGATCCCCCACAAGCTACACCCCAAGGCTGGGAGTCATCTGGTAAACCCTGGGCCAGATTGCATATAGATTTTGCTGGCCCTCTCCAAGGGCAAATGTTCCTAATTGTGGTGGACGCTATGTCCAAATGGCTGGAGGTCGTGCATATGAAATCGACCACATCACTTGCTGTGATCCATGCGCTCCGCCGACTTTTTGCCACCCACGGGTTGCCTGACGTCATCGTCAGTGACAACGGGCCTCAATTTGTGTCTGAGGAATTTAGGCTCTTCCTCACGAGTAATGGCATACGCCAAATGACTTCGGCCCCTTTCCATCCGGCATCTAATGGCCAAGCCGAACGGATGGTCAGGACGGCCAAAGAGGCCCTGGGTAAAATGGACGAAGGGGACTGGAGCCAGAGGCTGGGCTCCTTTCTTTTGCTGCAGCACACCACCCCCTGTAGTGCTACAGGCCGTAGTCCGGCCGAATTGTTAATGGGGCGGAGACTCACGACCCGTTTGAACCGAATGCACCCAGACCTCACAGAAGATCAGTCCGAGCGTACCACTGCGCAACCGAAGGTGCGCATGTTTGAAAAAGGGGACAAGGTTTTCGCACGAAATTATGCAAACGGGCACTTGTGGCTTCCTGGGGTTATATCCGACTCTGTGGGTACTCGAATGTATGTGGTGCAGTTAGCTGACGGTCGAATATGGCGGCGCCACATAGATCAGTTAAGGAGACGTTGGGCTAGGGACAGCGCTGACTCTCCGACGGCTGAATCCCCTGATGTCGAGTGGACACCCCCAGAGCAGGCGGTGAGTACCGAAAGGCCCGGTACTGTCCCCGAGTCAGGGCAGAACCCTGTGTGCGGGGCTGAAATCCCAGTCGAGTCTGTGCCTGATCCAGGCTGTAGTGAACCCCACTCTGACCCACAACCTTGTCTGCCCGTGGAGCCTGCACCGCTCCGCAGGTCCCAGCGTTCGCGGCAAATGCCGACTTATCTGAAGGACTATGAGTGTAAATACTGTTGGAATAACTGATGTACAAAGGTTGATTGCATGTTTGTAAATAATAAAACAATTGGGATGATGGCTTAACTTAGGGGGGAGGAATTGTAATGTATTGAAATGATTACATGAATCACCTCATAGGACTCCCGTGTTAAGCTTCGAGCCAGACCAGGGCTCCTCTGAGCGAACTTCCTATTGGTCGCTTCGTAACAGCGACCAATCAGAACGGTACCATTCCCTAGGAGGGAAAGACTCCCATTGGTCTTTATTCTAGCAATCTCATTGGTTGTTATTTGTAAATAGGCGTGGCTACATTAGCCCGGTTATGTTTAAAAGGAGCATAAGCTCCCACTGTTTTCTGTTCTGGTTTCTTACTGAGTTAGTGCTTGCTCGTTACTTCCAATAAAGCTGAATCACTTGCTGAATCACTGTACGAGTCCTTTGTTAGCGCGATCTAACAGTATACATGGTTCAACTTTCCTCATCTTATTCTCACAATAACCCTGTGCAATAAGTTGGGCTGAGAGAGAGGCTGACTGGCCCCAGGTCACTAGGCGACCTTCATGGCTAGGCTTGCCAAGTCCCCCCGGGGGTCAGGGAAAACCCTGCCCCAGAGGCCCATTCCCCGCCACAGGCGGATTGGGCCCTGGGGGGAGCCCCACCCCGACGTGTGCGTCACCCGGAAGTGACGCGACCATGCCGGGCACGCTGGGGGCGGGGCCTCGGTCATAAGAGGGAAAACTCTATGGTTTCCCATCAGATGGTCATGGCCCCGCCCCCAGCGTGCCCGGCAGCATCACGTCACTTCCGAGTGACGTGCGTGCGGTACGTGCGCATTGCCCGCGCTCTCTCCAGACGCCAGCCAGGAGTCCCCCGCTGTGGGGGAACACCCGACTTGGCAACTGCATTAATGGCTCAGCGGGGATCCGAACATGTGTTCTCCCAGATTCTAACCTGACACTTGTACTACTACCGCATGCAGACTATTCCAGGTTCTACACTTCAGCTTGCCTAATCACCTCACCTGTGGAGGGGAGTACAACAACATTTTGTCCACTTTCAGCTGATGCGTTAGCTGCATTCATTCAGTTAGACCTAGCCACAGTGATCCATGCCTTAGTTATGTCTAGACTGGACTACTACACTGTGCTCTGCTTGGGGCTACCCCCCCTCTTTTTTGAGGTGATACTTTTTTTTTTAAAACACCCTTTATTAAACAAGCCATTTTTACAAAATATAGTTTGTCTCAGCACTGTATAATATAAAAGCTTTAACAAAAATGGACTAAATGAAGGGGGGGAGAGAGAGGGAAGGGAGGGCGGAAGGAGAAAGAGAGAGAGAGAGAGAGAGAGAGAGAGAGAGAGAGAGAGAGAGAGAGAGAGAAAGAAAGAAAGAAAGAAAGAAAGAAAGAAAGAAAGAAAGAAAGAAAGAAAGAAAGAAAGAAAGAGAAAGAAAGAATTCCAGCACAGGACCTAACAGGGCTTTATCCGATAGACAAGCATCTGTAATTATATACATTCTGAATTGTTTCTTCGGTTTAAATCTTTCAGATAAATAATTTATGACAATTGACTAGTTGTATCTTAATGCATTAAAATAATCCATAGATCGAAAATGTTCCAAAATGCAGTTAAGACACAAAAATAGTGCAAAACCAAACCAATAATATAAAATTCAATACTAATTTCAGCAATAAAATACTAATTTCTCATCCTTGGAAACAAAAGACCAAAGCTCTCCCTTGTAGAGCGTTTGGAAGCTGCAAGTAGTGCAGAATGCTGGGGCTAGACTATTGGTCCGATCTTGCCATTTGGGAGCCTGTGACCCCAATACTGCAACAATTATACCGGCTTCTGATCCACTCCCGAGCACAATGCAGGGTGTTCGTTTTGACCTTTATAGCCCTATCTGTCTTGGGACCCAGGTACCTGAAGGGCCATTTTCTACCCTAAGATCTTGGCAGGGGAATTAAGATCAGAGGGAGAGGCCCTCCTGACTGTCCCATCAATCAAATAAGCTTGTTTGGTGGGTTCATGAGAGAGGGCCTTTTTGGTGGCAGCCATAAAACCAGTGCTCTTTTTGTAGCAGGAACTCCTTTGCATATTAGGCGACCCACCCCTAATGTAGCTAGGGCTGCCAATTCCCCCCGGGGGGTGGATTTCCCCCCCGCTTTGGAGGCCCGATTTCTGCCGCCGCGGAATCAGGCCCCGGGGGAAACCCCCCCCCGGCGTGCACGTCACCCGGATGTGACGTGATGACGCCGGGCACGCTGGGGGCGGGGCCACAGCCATTTGAGGGGAAAACTATATGTTTTCCCCTCAAATGGCTGTGGCCCCGCCCCCAGTGTGCCCAGCGTCATCACGTCACATCCGGGTGACGTGCATGCAGCGCGCACGCGCGCTGGGGACGCCATCCAGGAGCCCCCCGCCACAAGAACAAACGGATTTGGCAACCCTAAATGTAGCCAATCCTCCAAGAGCTTACAGAGCTCTTCTTACATTGGCTACATTGGGTTGCCTAATATGCAAAGGAGTTCCAGCTACTAAAAGAGCCCTGCCCACAACTATTGAACAACCTCCCCAGGGAGGTGCACTTGCCCCCCTCTGTGTTGTGAACGCCTATGGAAGTCATTGCTCACCCAGAGCTTGCAGTCTAAAGCAGGAGGCAGCTCTCAGTAAATAAACCCAGACCCAGAAACCATTCAGAAGCGGCCCGTTTCCCAGCTCATTACAAACTGCTAAACTCTTGGAGTCAGATGGAACCATCTCTGTTTTTCCTGTTGGAGATTTTAGGCTTTGGAGAGCTGGAGTAATTGGCTAACCTGCCAAGGGAGGAGAGACGCTTCTTTCCCCCCTCATCTGCTGGAAATTTTACATGTTAACAAGCAGCCTGTTCTTCGCCTGAGGAAACTGCAAACCCAACGGTCACAGTTTCATAACATCTGCGCCACCCTTTTGTGTTTGTTGGTTTTTCTGCACTGAGGCTACAATTAGGCCGGGTCTGATATAGGCATTAGTAGGCTATTTTTGTCTCTAATACTGATGGATTGTAACGGGGGCTTGTTTAGTGTTCTCAGAGTTGTACTGAGGGGATGGTTAATTGTGAACAGTCCAATGGACCCTGTTTGCAAGGGTCTGACCCCTCTTTTTCTGACCCCAGCACCTGTTTTAGAGTGATCTCTTCTTGAATATGGTGACTAGGTAGCCCTGTTTAAGAATCTTTTCAACCTTTAATCAACACTGATTGAATCTTGATGATGTAAAACTGATTTTGGTGGTGTAAATGAGCAAACGCCAATTTATGATATGCATTCCTCTCTGAAGTAGACATCCAAAATGAAGTTTTATCCGGTATCTTCGTTAAAATATCATTTCATTATGTACATTACATATTGAACACTCTTTGGAAATAGGGTTTGCCTTATATACATTATATACACTGTATACTATTTGAGAGCCTTGTTTTGATATTCTGATCTGTAAAAGAGATTCTATATTAATATGCTTGGATATGCATCTATAATATAATATTTTGAGAAGTTCCTACCATCTTTTTTCATGGTTCTTTTTATGCGGGAGCGGTGGCGCAGGCTGTAAATGCAGCCTGCATTAAAACATCTGGCCGAACAACTGTTCGAGCCCCACCGTGGCCGGAGTGAGCTCCCAGCCCATGTCCCAGCTCCCGCCTACCCAGTGGTTCGAAAGCCCGTTAAAGGGCGAGTAGATAAATGGCTCCTACCCTTAGTAGGGTAGGGGGCACCCTCCTCTCCTGAGGCGTGTGGTGTACGGCGGACCAGCAAAGGAGCAGCGGTAATGGCGGCGAAACAGCAATGGCGGAGTCCTGGCAGCGAAGACGAGGCGGCGCGGCGCGGCGCGGCGACTGAAAGCCAGAAGAGTGATCCCTGGTGGCCAGCAGTAAAACAACAGAGGCGGCCGTCGCCAGCAGCAAAGAGGCGCGTGGCCGGGGCCAGGGAGAGCGGATTCGTGCGCCGAAAAAGCAGCTATCCGCTGGAAGCACCACAGGAAGGGGAGACGTCCCGCTGGACTGAGGGCCGAGAGACATCTGATGCCGAAGAAGCCGGAGGCCGGAGAAGAACCGTCACCACCTGGGTGCTGGTAGGATGACCCAACCCCTCTATGAATTGCGGCCGTAGTTAGGGAATGTAATATGTGACTAGCACTACTAATTGTAAACCGCCCAGAGACCCCCATGAGGGGGTTAGGGCGGTATATAAATCGAATTAATAATTTTTAAAAAAAAATCAGCATGCCTAGACTTTGGGCGGGGGTGCTACATCACTCTAGGCATGTATAGGTGTTATCTCCTTGAATGGAATGCCTCTCTTTTGTCTTAACCTGGGAGCCACCCTCTGACCCCTCCACTCTCTCTGTGTCCTTTGTTCTCCCCACTACTTCACATGGCTTTTCATGGAGTCAGGTGTCACTACAGCGTTCCACTCTCCAGCTTGCTTTGGATCCCGCTTGCATTTAATTTTTTTTTATTGCATTCATTATTGGAATATCACGAGCCTCTCCTTTAACCCTTTCAGTGTGGACTGCGAAGGAAAGTTGGCATTTGAGCAGATTTCTTGGTGACTGAAGGCCAGTGCTGATCTGTGAGTTCCCAAAGCATCTGGACTTGTGGAAGCCGAAAAGGCATTTGCATTTCTGCTTGGTTAGCTTCACATCAGGAGACTGGCACAATATGCTTCTACCAAAACAACAAGAAGCGCAACAACAACTGCAGCAACTGTTTTCAAAATGCCTCGTTTGTTGTCAGACAACACAGGGACGATATTTGCATAATTATTTCCAAGAATAATGAATTAGCTGCCATTCCAGAAACCAGAGCCCGAACTCCCCTTCCTTCCTTCCTTCCTTCCTTCCTTCCTTCCTTCCTTCCTTCCTTCCTTCCTTCCTTCCTTCCTT
>NW_015164722.1:215601-300427 GCF_001447785.1 Gekko japonicus | reverse complement strand
CTTCCTTCCTTCCTTCCTTCCTGTTGTTTGCAATCTGCCAAGACCAGAGAGTGAAAATATAGATGGCCTTCTAAGTGCAAGATAACGATCCCGGTGAAGTCAGAAAGATATGGATTGAGTATATTGCATTATCTGCTCAGCCAAGGCCCGGGGTGGATTGGCCATTTAATTGACAGGGAAATGTCCCAGTGGGCCAGTGCCCTAGAGGGCCCCTGGTGGCCAGGAGCAAGGAGAGCCAAGCCCCAGCCAGCACCGCAGGGTCTGCACAGTTCAGATCTTTCATCAGCAGGAGTAATTGATATTGGTTCACCAGTTGTTTGTTCCCGCACTGCACTGTTGATCTGCTCGAGAAGAAGTTGCTCACATTCAAAGAGGAAGATCCTTTTGACTCCTCATGCCACCTAGGGTTCTCAACTCCAGGTTGGGACATTCATAGAGATTTGGGGGTGGCTAGTGTGGGGATACTTTCTCCAGGGGAACTGATTTGGGCAAAAACTGTATGTTAGAAGCTTGATCTAACATAGAGTTTTTGACCAAAAACCAGAGCGTCACCCTGACGTCCTCAATGTGCCTACGTCACGTGGATGTATCACTGAAATGTGGAATGAAACTCCCTGTTCCCAGTAAACCCACCCCCATCCTCCGCCAGCTGCCTGGAGGGACCTGGGAACCAATTTGGTGTAGTGGTTAAGTGTGCGGACTCTAATCTGGGAGAATCGGGTTTGATTCCCCACTTCTCCACTTGCACCTGGATGGATGACCTTGGGCAAGCTATAGTTCTGTCACAGCTGTTCTCTCAAGGCCAGTTCTGGAAAGAGCTCTCTCAGCCCCACCTACTTCACAGGGTGTCTGTTATGGGGAGAGGAAGGGAAAGGAGTTTGTAAACTGCTCTGAGACTCTAGCTTTGGACTCTTTTCTAGCTTTGGGAGGGGAAGGCAGAATCTTCCTAAAAGCTGTTCAGGCACCTTGTTGTTTGGCATAAGGCAGCAACATTTATATCCATCCTTTCTTCCACCACAGTTGCTCAAGGAAGTCTCCTGTACAACCACAGACTCAACCCAGACCTGCTTAGGTTCGGCAGCGTTGCTCTGTCGGGCATCTGCTGGCCATCAGTTTCTGCCTTCACCTTGGACCCAGGGGACTGAAGGTTACTTTGGATTCCAAGTCTGCAAAGAAAAGGTCTGAAGTATTTTCTTGGAAGATTAGAGTGCCAGCGCTTACTGAAAAACAAATCACTGCAATTGTATGGATGTGTGTGAAGTTCAGCTCCCTCTTCCCCATCCTTAGGGTTTAGGATTGCTGGATCGAGCTTGGGAACTGGTGGGAGGCTGGGGGTGGGGACATGGGGGATGGGCATGACATTGGAAACATCATAGCATCACTTCCAGGTACAATCCAGAAGTGACATAGGGTAGCTCTAGGAATTGCTGAAAACTCTATGGTTGTTTTTTAAAAAATAATAATTAAGATAGCCTTTTTTTATTAAGATAGCTAGTATCAGAGCCAGATTTACCCACAAACTAATCAGGGTTCACATAATTTGTTAGATATGTTTATTTTTAAAGCTATACTATGGTCCTTTCCACATTTGCCTGCCACTCCGGTGTTCAAGTTGAGGCAATTTAAGTCCAAGGCAAAACAGCATGCAAATAACCCGGGGCAACAGCAGGCTAAAACCGGGCTGACCACAGAAGAAGGAGGAGGAGGAGGAGGAGAGGAGATTGGATTTATACCCCACCCTTCACTCAGAGTCTCAGAGTGGCTTACAAACTCCTTCCCCTTCCCCTCCCCACAACAGACACCCTGTGAGGTAGGTGGGACTGAGAGAGTTCTGTCAGAACTGTCCGTGAGAGAACAGCTCTGACAGAACTATGGCTTGCCCAAGGTCATCCAGCAGATGCAAGTGGAGGAGTGGGGAATCAAATCCGGTTCTCCCAGATCAAAGTCCACGCACTTCACGACTACATCAAACTGGCTGCATTACATTACTGGGAGGTAATGTAATGCAGGATGGGGGGAAACCTGGATTAAAAAGAAGGTTGAATTTGATTTTAGTGCAGAATTGCTTGGAGGGCACCGTGGTGAACATGGATTAAAATGAGAGTGCAGAAAGGGCCCATGTGTCCCCTTAATTTAGGGCCTTGACATTTCTTAACCCAGCCCTGGCTGGCACAGACCTCACAGAGGTGGTGAATTTGTGTCCGGGCTGTACCACTTCAGACAGCTCATAGGATTCAGTACTCTTCCATACAATATTTCCATGCATATAGAGAGATAGCAAGTCAATGAAACAGGCTTGACTGAGCCCTACCTACAACTTCACAAACCCCAACTGACCTGTGTTAGCAACGCTTGTGCCAGCCTTATTTCGCATGGCCTCTGCATATAGTCAAGGAAGGCCCTGTTCATACGAGACGTTTTGGGCCGGGAGAGGGACGGATCGGGGCCGCAGCAAATGGGCGCGATCCCAGAGCAACATCTGAGAATCGTGCTGCGCCCGTTCCCAGCCCATTCCCAATCTGCCCCTCCCGGCCAAAACCCGCAGCAAAACCCACCTAGGTAGGTGGTTCTGTCCGAAAGGCCGCATCACTGCCGGCCGTGGGATCGCTGGCGCGTCTTTTCGCCGGCGCATCCCCACCCCCTGGCCGTACTGCGCATGCTCGAGCATGCGCAATTCGGCAGCCTCCCCCTCCCCCTCGTCTCTTCCTCCCCGGCATCTGATCGTGCCAGGGAGCAACGGCGCAGCGGCTGAGGGGATCGTGGGATCCCGCCGCGGCGTCTCTTTTTTGGTGCAGCTTTTAAAATCCGCACTTCGGCCAGTGTTTTCCCTGCCGTGTGGCAGGGGCCAAAGATACCATTTTTTTAAAAAAATGTTTCTTTCTGTTAGTGAAAGGAGCATGTCATGGCTGTGGTCTGTTTTATGCTTTGGAAATGTCTGTTAAGCATCTAGGACACACCACAACACTTTCGGTTGGCCACAGAATTAGACAGCAGGTCACAGCCCATGCATAGCTTAGTAATTGCACGCTGGTTTTTGTCTGCAGGAGCATGGGGGAGGGTTATGTAAAGGCAGAAGGCAAGAGGAATAAGGCTTTTGTATGCAAAGGCACACATCTTTGTTCTACACGAATCTTCTACTTGATACTGTTGAAGAGACCAGATCAAGGGAGAAAACTGGTTTGTCAGCCACGTGCCGTTCGCAGGTCATTCAAATGCAGTTCCTGGACCATTCAAGAAAGCAAATTAAGAATTAGCACAATACTCCTAACGCCATGAGCACTGGAATGGACATAGAAGCACATATCTGCCAGTAGGTTGCCACACTAGTGTGACTATCTAGGACAGGGGTCCCCAACTTTTTACGTCTGTGGGTGCCTTTGGACACAGTGTGGTAGGCACCACCACAAAATGGCTGCCATGGGAGGCAGAGTCAGCCACAAAATGGCAGAGTCAGCCACAAAAGGGCCAGTTTGGTGTAGTGGTTAAATGCGCGGACTTTAATCTGGGGAAACTGGGTTTGATTCCCCGCTCCTCCACGCGCAGTTTATGGATGACGTTGGGCAAGCCATAGTTCTGGCACAGCTGTTCTCAAGAACAGTTCTGGAAAGAGCTCTCTCAGCCCCACCCACCTCGCAGGTTATCTGTTGTGGCGAGGGAAAGGGAAAGGGGATTGTAAACTGCTCTGAGACTCTGAGTGAAGGGCGGGGTATAAATCCAATCTCTTCTCTTCTTCTTCTTCCGCAGCTTGCTTTCAGTCACACAACAAAGATCCATAGGCTGTGGGGGTGACTGCTGCCCAATGCTAGTTTGGTGTAGTGGTTAAGAGCGCAGACTCTAATCTGGGAGAACCGGGTTTGATTCCCCACTCCTCCACTTGCAGCCAGCTGGGTGACCTTGGTCCAGTCTCAGTTATCTCAGAGCTGTGTGAATGACCTCTGCCTGAGACCCTGGAGAGCGGCTGCCAGTCTGAGTAGACAATAATGACTTTGATGGACCAGGGGTCTAATTCAGTAGAAGGCAGCTTCATGTGTTCATGTTCCAATGCATTTGGAGCAGAGCTCTTGAGCAGGGGCAGACTGACCATTAAACTTACAGGAAAAATTCCTGGTGGGCCACTCCCCTGAGGACCATTGGTGGCTTGAGGCAAGACAGGCGAGTCCCTGTAGCTCTGGCCACTCCATAGGGGCTGTTGAGGTTAGACCTGGCTAGCAGCAGCCATAGTGCGGATTGACTCACCCCATTGCCTCTTTTGCATTGAGAGCCTCCTCCTCCTCTCCTCCTCCTCCTCCTCCTCCTCCTCCCCCTCTAACTATAAGCACTATACTGCATTGACTCATACTGCTTTCAAAGAACACACAAAAGTACTATGTGAATTCTAAGGAGAAAAGTCTCTGGGTTTGTGGCAGCGCCAATGCAAGAAGATCCCACAATCCGCACTCAGTGCCTGGTATCCAATTAAACAATCTCAGGGATCAGATGAGGGGACAGGGTTGCCAGGTCCAAGCTGGGAAATATCTCGAGATTTGAGGGGTGGAGCCTGCAGAAGGTAGAGTTTCGGGAGGGGAGGGAATTTCATGGGGTATAATGTCATTGGGTCCACCTTCCAAAGCGGGCATTTTCTCCAGGGGAACTGACCTCTCTCACCTACTTGTAATAGCAGATCTCCAGCCACTACCTGGAGGTTGGTAACCCTAACTTAAATGTTACATATTCATAGAATCAGAGTTGTAAGGGACCTCCAGGGTCATCTAGTCCAACCTCCTGCACAATGCAGGAAATTCACAAATACCTCCCCCCCCACACCCCCAGTGACCCCTGTTCCATGCCCAGAAGATTTTTTTTTCCCCCCCCAAAAAAAAAACCCCTCCAGGATCCCTGGCCAAACTGGCCTAGAGAAAAATTGCTTTCTGACCCCAAAGTGGCGATCAGCATTTCCCTGGGCATGTCAGAAAGGGCCACAAGAACTAAGCACTGGTACCAGTCTGGACCCATTGGTCTTTTCTGTCTATTGTAATCCAGTTCCCAATAGCAATTTTATCCGCCAGCCTGATTACAAATGGTAATTCAGTCAAGTATATAGGTAAATGCTATTCATATGTTGTTTTCAAAGCAATATAAATAAAGCCGCATTTGCTTTTTCTGCCTGTCTGTCTCTGTCTAATGGCAGGGAGTGGACACTGTAGTCAATCTAATTCCATTCTGCCCCCCCCCAAAAAAAAATTCCAAAAAAATCACAGCTCCTTGCTCTTACTTGAAGACATTTTAGTATAAATATTAAGCTACAGCGATAATGGTGCTAACTTAATCTTATTTAAAATGCATTAAGGGCTCATTTGCATTGCAAATATTAAAAGCTAATTCAAAGTTACACACCGATTCACGCTTATTGCGTAATCACGTGGGCTGGACCACATTTGTAGGGGGTCTCCACATTTCCCTCTCGGTTATGTGCAGTCGGGCATCAATCATTTACTAGCATCAGTGCCTCCATTTGGTGACAGAACAGAACTTGAGCTCAGTGGCACCTTTCAGACCAACCAAGTTTTATTCAAGGTATAAGCTTTCATTTTTGCACACAAGAGCTTATGCCATGAATAAAACTTGGTTGTTCTTAAAGGTGCCGCTGGACTCAAACTTTGTTCTGCTGCTTCAGACCAACACAATTTTGGTGACAATGGTCATGTTTTGTGCAACAGCACTGGGCAACCCTTACTTGAGGTAACTGAGGGCTGCTGGGAGCAGGGGGTGGAGCTTGTTGCATGTGCCCACCCCCTGAACTCCTTACTGCTGGAGCTCCGCTCCTGTGCGCTCCTGCAGGAAGTGACCCCTGAGTATGTATAAGTGCTAGTTCTCATGAATAATACCTCTGGGGGAGTGCTGCCCACATGCAAGGTTTGGGGCAGCCAATCCATACTCTACGGATGCTTGCCTTAAGTGTCAATCATCCCTACAGTTGGCTGGAACTTTAATCTGTCTGTCTCTTTTTTGTGCTGTATATGGGAGCATCATGTGACTAAAGTAAAATTTGCCATTGGGTGGCCACTGCTCCACTCAGACGAAGAAGTTTCAAGTTCGAATAGCAGGCTTTACTAGTGGCAACATTTTTCACGAGCATGAGTTTGGACCAAGTCTTGGGATGGAAATAGAACCCAAGATGGGCCGAAGGCCGCAATCACACAGTCTTTTTCTGTGGGTGTCACCGTGATTCCCTACTGGATTTAACATGCATGATCAGATGGCCACGTCTGCCTCCCATCTGGAACTTGTCACCTTCTTGCAATCAGCCCTCATTAGTTGTGGTTTTCTCGATGCCAGGAAAATCAGGTACCTTACAGTTGTTCCTGGTTTCACCCCGCATTTCCACCTCTCTGGATGGCCTCCTAGCACTTTGAAGCTGTTTAGGACATATGAACGTTTCCCTTGCACTTTTACCATTAAAACCCCCCAACAGTTGGCGATGTGTGTATGACTGGATCACCGCTCATGTGTTTCAGCTCTCTCTTGCCTACAGCTTTGTGGCACACGGAGTAGGGAAGGGGTTAATTGACAAGATGAGTTTGTTTCAGAGAGGGAAGGAGGGGGAGGGAGTCTGAGAACAAAGCTGGTGACTCCAGCTTCGCTCCAACCTCTTAAATCAAAACACCAGCAGCACACAGGATACTACCCTCGCACTGGACTCCATTTCCCAGCGGCCTCCTCCAGTAATCCCATTGGCCACCAGCAGACGCCATTATGCCAGGAGTTTGAAGCGATGATTCCCATCAGTGCTTATGCGCATGCTTGGAAGACTAATGATTTTTAAAAAGCTGCCCAACTGCCCCACTCCATGGCTGCTGCATCTGATCAATCAAGGACGGGGTGAAAGCGCAGTGAGGAGAGTTAAGGGGGTCTGTCTAATCAAAACTCTCTGTTGCAACCCCCCCCCCGGATCAATTAGAACCAGGGCCACACTGGATCAAATTGCCTGTATGACCACAGCCCAACAATGGCTACTACCCAGGGATTGCTAACTGAGACTGCCATGTTCAGAGGAAGAATATCTCTGGGTACCAGATGGAGGGGCAGGAAATACATGACGCGGTCTTGGTTTTCTGCACTTCTTGTTTGTTTCCAGAAGTATCTGGTTGGCCACTTCTGGAAACAGAATCCCGGACAAGTCTTATGCTCTTCATCAGTAAAGTACGTATGTGTCATCAAGTCGCAAATGACTTAGGGCGACCTCAGCAAGGGGTTTTCAAAGCCAACAAGAAGCCGAAGTGGCTTGACATTGCCTTTCTCTGCTGAGTCTTCCTTGGTCTCCCTTCCAAGTACTGATTTTGCTCAGCTTCCAAGATGTGACAAGATCAGACTATGGCCCATTCTGCATCTAGCATTCGCTCTGGGCTTTTTTTTGTACAGAAAGCCCAGCAGGAACACATTAGCATAATAGGCCACACCCAACAGCAGAAACACATTAGCATATTAGGCCACACCCCTGACATAGCAGCTCATTAGCCTATTAGGCCACACCCCCACGTTACCAGAAGTGTGGTCATTAAGCCACACCCACCTTTTGCTTCTTATTCTGTTTACCGTGTTTGTTGTCAAAACCCAGGACTTTTTTTGTAGCAGAAACCCTTTGCATGTTAGGCCACACACCCCTGATGTAGCCAATCCTAATGAGTTTGTGCTGTTGGGTGTGGCCTATTATGCTAATGAGTTCCTTGCTGGGCGTGGCCAACTTGGGGCTCTAACTGGTGCTAACTGGACTCAGATCTTGCTCTCCTGTTGAAGACCAACACAGCTACCCACCTGAAACTATCTTGCTCCAACTGAGTTCCACTCCTGTCCCACTTGTAGACCCACAAGTTCTGAGGGCAGCAGGACCTGTAAAGACCACCTCTGCTGTCTTTTCTTTTGTTGTGCTTAGTGACTCAAAATCCGAGCGGCCCATTTTAAGTATCATGCTAATCTGCACCTTTATGCAGAAAGAAAATGGAAATCCCGCCATTTGTAATCTTGATGAGTGTGTTTTAATTTCCAGTCCAGACACCATGATTAACACCTCTAATGAAGTTTCTCTTATAAATCATATCCTAATAAACTGGCTGAGTGATAGTTCTGAAAGGCAAATTGCAAACTACAAAATAATTACAAGCCTAGGCCATTAACAAAATTCAATGAAGCACAATGTGATGATATTCTGAACGGCATTTTGTCATGAAAATGGCATCCTAAAGAACACTGTACGGAATGGCTAAACGTTTTAGAATTTTCTAATAGCCAGTCTTCCATTCATCAACTTAATGTGCCTTCAAGCGCTCAATGACATCAAGCAAGCGCTGAACGAAATATCCACAGTTGTTTTCAATCAGGGATGAACAGTAGAGAAATGATGTGGTAGAATCATAAGGGGACACTGTTGGGGTGTTGTGGCCCTGGCCCTGTGGATGAGATCTTGGATCTCCTTCCGACAAAGGGTCACTTGGCTACCTGGAGATTGGATGGAGCCCAGTTGAAACCAGTTCCCCCACCTGTGCAGTGTTATCCCTTCTGTTCCTGTCATCCGGCCATGATACTGTAGTATAGATGGGACTATAACAATACAACCTGCCATCTTGGCAGCCATGGCTACGGTTCCATCTCCTGGTGTCCCAAGAAATCATTCCATGAGACTCTGTCCCTTTAAGACTACGCCACTCAGAGCTGTGGGTGGCTCCTGCAGGGGACCACACCTGGGGGAGGCGGGGCTAGTTGGAGGAAGTGACTGAAAATTCTAAGACACAGAGGGCAAGGGGGGAATTAGAGAAGAAGTGGGAGTTGAAGGATACCTTCAGGGGATGGCTGTTAATGGTCTTGATCCCCTAAAGGACTCTAGTGGAGTTAACTAGGAGTCCTCACCTGTAAATCATTCAAACGAAAGAAGAAACAGATCTGCAGGTCCACTTCTGATGTGGAGGTGTCATGGAGAATGTATAAACCAGAACTGTTAAGGAGGGCATCTTTATAGCAGAGAATAAGGTCGTTTCGCATCTGTGATTTATACCATTTTCATTGTTTTCTTCCTTTGATACATTACACACACACACATCATGCCAGACAAGCTGGTCATTTGTGATAGGGAAAGTATTCTTTCCTCTCTCCTTCTGACTGCAACCTGAATGTGAACTGGATCTACATGAATAAATGTAAGTTTACCTTTTTTTGCAATATACTTCTTGGGCGATTTATTTACTGCACTCCGCATCATGCTTCTGTGACTGGGCAAAACTCCACTATATTAACCAAACTAGTAGCAAAGCCCATTGTAAAAGGAATACAACGAGTGCTAGCAAGATCTCAGCCTTGCCCTCCTCCTTAGCCGCGTTCTCGTCTATGGGGCCAGTCCTCGTCTGCACACAGCCTGCCCTGCCACCTGCAGCCTTCCACAAACAATGATGACCAGTGTGGCGGCAGCATGGTTGGCCTCGGCCTCCTTACCCTGCGGCTGCCGGATCATTGAGCCTGTCCATTGCCTCACAGCACACTGAGGGCAAGAGGCTGGGTGCCACATCCATGGGCTTGCCACCTGGCTGGCTCCCTGCACCCTGGCGCAGATGACGACGACTGCTGCAGTGCCGCCATGTTCGGCCTCCGAAGCCTCTGTCCGCCGGAGTGTCAGAGGACAGCCCTTGCTAGAGGCACCCACGTGGAACTCTCTGTGCCCGGGGGATGCGGCAGTGGGTGAAAGTCGACCCTCCCGCATCGGTCTGCCTCGTCTCCGGCAGGCTTGACTTTCAGACTTGTCTCCCTGTGACATTGAAGGGTCTCCGTGGCCAGACGGTTGTCTCCCTCCCTCCCTGGCTGCTTTCCCTCACTAAAAGGGCAAGCCCTAATTGGCTAATGCTGTTGGCTTTCCATTGCTATGGGAGCTGTTTGTGGCCAGGAACTGAGAGGATCCATCCTGTTCGCCAGCTCCCTCCAGACTGAGTGCAAGACACTGGCCACCAGCTCTGTGGGCGAGCCTGAAGCAATGCAGTGAGACAATGCAGCCAGGGGATTGGCACACCTCTTGAGTGACAGATCAGGCTCCCAGTTGATTTGGGAGCATGTGGAACGTTCAGGAAAGAGTCACCCCAAAACAGAATTATATATAAGGAGAAATATCCCAGTAATCACTACGTGGTTCATAGCAGTAAGAGAATGAGATCGTGAAACCCTCCAATACAGATGGCAGCAATATTCCAACCATCAACGTTCCTAATAGACATTACCGAGTGGGAATGTCTGATTGGCTGTCATCTCTGTTGGAAGGAATGTTGAAAGTTCCGTTATAAACCAGGAGAAAAAGATGTGTACTTTTCCACTGATGTAGTTGTGTCCAGTACTGATGGTAGGTCGCACCTAGTTCCCCGTTCCAACCTTTACTGTAGAATGAACTATTTTGCATATTAACACAAAAGTAGACCTACTGGAGAACTGACGTTATCCTAAGGCAGAGATAATAAGAGCTTTGCAAGTGGGAGGAAGTCCTGTTACCAAGGCAACTGTAACCATAATTGTTACTGGGAATGCAAGTGATTGTATCTATATTTAATTTAAATAAGATATGTGATCAATTAACATAAGTACAAATATTTAGTTGATATGTTTCAGCAGTGTTTTGAATTCATTTTTTTTTTTAATTGGAAGAATAAGCTGATAACGATTCTGCTTCCTTTTCCACGAAGCTGAACATTCGGGGGTAGTTTTCTTCAGGGAAGAGACAGCTCAGGAATTTTGGTTTGTGAAAAATCTGTTTGTCGATAACATTTATAGATTGGGGGAGAGGGAGGGAGGGAGGGAGAGAGAGAGAGAGAGAGATGGAAAAGGCAATGTTATTATCAAGGCAGGATTCCAAAATCTAGCAAGACCATTGCCTTGGGAGGTCAGAATCTCATCTGTTTCCCAGAGCCACATCTGTAGTTTCATTCAGTTTTCAGTAAAACCATATATGCATAGACATTTTATGTGTCAGGTTAGGCAAACTGATAATGGGCCAGTTTACTGATTAAAAGGGAGGGAAGGAGACGTGGTACAGGCCCATTCTGCATCAAGCATTCGCTCCGTTGTTTTACCAAACCCACAGTGGAACAGAAAAAGATGCAGCTCAAAACCACATTCAAATACCCCGGGGCCAACACCATACTGACTGCAGAGTCACCCCTGAAAAGCTATAAAACAGCCATAAATCTATGCAGAAGGTACCATAGAAACCCAGTGATCAAAGAAAGTCAAAGCGGCATGCAGTATAGAGGGTACTGTAAAACCCAATGATCAAAGGAAGCGAAAGCAGCATGCAATGCAGAGGGTTTGGTAAAACCGGGGCTATTTTTGGGCAGGAACGCACAGGAACGGAGTTCCGGCTGGCTCCCAGCAGCCCTCAGTCAGAGCAAGAAGCAACCAAGTAAGCTTCAGAGCTCCCCCCGGCCCAAAACAGTCTAGTGGCACCTTTAAGGCCAAGTTTTATTCAGGTACAAGCTCTCCCTCCTCTGCGAGGACAGATCTGCACATCCCCCCCCCACAATAGCTAGCAATCCAAAACAGTCCAGTGGAGCCTGAGCGGTGGGTGTTGCCTTCTGACACACTTCCGGTGATGTCAGGGGGTGTGGCATATGCAAATAAGTTACGCTAATGAGTTATGCTAATGAGCTCCTGCGCCTCTTTTTCTACGAAATGACCCCTGCCAACAAGATTTCCAGGACATAAAAGACAGCAGATATGGTCTTTACAGGTCCTACTGACCTCAGAACTTGTGGGTCTCCAAGTGGGGTATGAGTGGAACTCAACTGGAGCAAGATAGTTTCAGGTGGGTAGCTGTTTTGGTCTTCAACAGGAGAGCAAAATCTGAGTCCAGTTAGCACCTTAAAGACCAACCAGATTTCCAGGGTATACTCTTTCAAGAGTCAATGCTCCCTCAGTATCTGATGTATCTGACAAAGGGAGCTTCGACTCCCAGAAGCTTATACCCTGGACATTTTGCTGGTCTCTAAGGTGCTACTGGGCTGGAATCTAGCTCTTCTGCTGCAGACCAACATGGCTACTCACCTGGAACCACTCTTTATATTAGGTCTTGGTCCAAACCAGTTAGATTCGAGTCTAGTAGCGGCTTAAAGACCAATAAGATCTCCAGGGTATAAATAAGATTTCCAAGGTATAAATCTGGCTCTGCTGGTGGACCTTCTGATGCCACCTAGGTGTTGGCACTGTGTGACACAGAGTGTTATACTGGATGGGCCTTTGGCCTGATCCAACATGGCTTCTCTTATGTTCTTATGTCTTGGTGCTTGGGGGGCAACAGTGGGTGGGCTTCTGGAGTTTTGGCCCCACTGGTGGACCTCCTGATGGCACTTGGGACTTGGTGCTTGGGGGGCAACAGTGGGTGGGCTTCTGGAGTTTTGGCCCCACTGATGGACCTCACGATGGCACCTGGGATTTGGCCACTGTGTGACACAGAGTGTTGGACTGGATCGGCCATTGGCCTGATCCAACATGGCTTCTCTTATGTTCTTAAGTATGGTGGCCCTCCGTAGAAGAACAAGATTTAAGTCCAGTAGCATCTTAAAGACCAACAAGATTTCTAATCCTAAGGTATAAATGTCCGAGAGTCAAAACTCCCTTTGGCAGATACAATTAGGAATGGAGAGCCCATGTGGTTAGAGTAGTGTGAGTTGAGTGTCACACTAGGATTTGGATCCCCGCTTTTGCTATGGAAGCTTCCTGGCTGACCTTATGCCAATCACACACTCTCAGTCTAACCTACCTCACAGGGTTGTTGTGAAGTGAAGTAAATAATAAATAATAAAAATAATCCCTAAGCCTTTATATCCTACACACAAATGAAGCTACTTTATACTGAAGCAGACCTTTGGTCCACCAGGGTCGCCGCCTTTCGGTATCGTCTACTCAGACTGGCAGTGGCTCTCCAGGGTCTCAGGTGGAGGTCTTTCACATCATCTCCTGCCAGATCCTTTAACTGGAGATCCCAGGAACTGAACCTGGGACCTTCTGCATGCCAAGCAGATGCTCTACCACTGAGCCATGGCCCCTCCCCAAACAGAAGGAGGGAGGGGTGTTGCAAAGAAGGCAGTCAGGATGCAAAGATACAGTGCAAAGTGATTGTACCATTGCATCATGACTCCATTCCTGCTTGTATATTGGGAGCTTATCCCCTGAAAAGCTGGAGCAATAGCAATCCAGCGCCAGGTACCAGGCATCATGCAACAAATAAATCAGGATCTGAGTGGGGAGAAGTTGTGTGCCAGTTGCAGAGAGTCTACTTGCATACAGGAGGTTCGATTCCCAGCATCTCCCATTCAGAGGATTACGTAGTAGGTGATGCAAGAGATCTCCATCTGAGACACCTTGCTAGTCAGAGTAGACACAGGACTGATAGACCAATAGTCGGACTTCGTAGAAGTCAGCCTCATAGCAGCTAGGTTAGCATCCTTCTAGACAAGCTGTTTACAGCCATGTTGTGTTGGAATATGCAAGGTCTATAGTGCAGCCTTATGAAGAAGATCTGAAGATCATCCTACAGGGGGACAGTTGAAGGGCTGCTAATTTCCATAGCTAGATTAGGGACCTCCCACATTTTCAAATTGTGTCCTTGGTGACTCCTGATTGGCTCTTCTGGAGAGCTTCCTGTTGCTCTTTGTTGCTCTCACAGCAGTTAGACTAGATAGATAAGGCTTGCTCTCTTCTATGTTCTATAACAGTTTGTTCTTCTTTAAACAAACCTACTCTAAACAGTCAGTGCTCCACATAGAATCACAGAACCATAGAGTTGGAAGGGACCTTCGAGCTCATCTAGTCCAACCCCTTGCACAAGGCAGGAAATTCACAAATACCTTCCCCCTCCACACCCCCACTGATCGCTGTTCCACACCCAGAAGATGACAAAAAACCTCCAGGATCCCCTGGCGAAACCGGCCTGGAGAAAAATTGCTGCCTGACTCCAAAGTGGCGATCATCCTTTCCCTGGGCATGTAAGAAAGGGCCGCAAGAACGAAGCACTGAACCCCACTAAACCCTACTTCCTATGCATATTTAAACTCCGCCAGCACATTGATCCAAGAGTAAGATCCAAGAACACAGCGTGATACCTTTTATGAGGACCAACCCAACGACACATAACAATCGCACAAGCTTTTGGGTTCCCCAGAGCTCTTGCTCAGACCAGATGTTACGAAATAACAACTCTCTGATCCGCCTTTGCCCTGACCTGGATGCCCCAAGGCTAGCCGTATCTCATCAGACCTCGGAAGCGAAGCGGGGTCATCCCTGGTGTGAGAACTTGGATGGGAGACTACCAAGAAAGTTAAGGGTTGCCCCCAGGGGTCATTTCGTAGAAAAAGAGGTGCAGGAGCTCATTAGCATAACTCATTAGCATAACTCATTTGCATATGCTACACCCCCTGACATCACCGGAAGTGTGTCAGAAGGCAACACCCACCGCTCAGGCTCCACTGGACTGTTTTGGATTGCTAGCTATGGGGGCGGGGAACATGCAGATCTGCCCTCACAGAGGAGGGAGAGCTTGTACCTGAATAAAACTTGGTCTTAAAGGTGCCACTGGACTCTTGGACCGGAGGGGCGCTCTGCAACTTACCTGGCTGCTTCTTGCTCTGACTGAGGGCTGCTGAGAGCAGGGGGTGGGGCTTGTTGCATGTGCCCGCCCCCTGGGCTCTGTACTGCCGGAGCTCCGCTCCTGTGCACTCCTGCAGGAAATGACCCCTGGTTGCCCCTCAGAAGCAGGCAGTGGCAAAGCACCTCTGAACATCTCTCGTCTTGAACACCGGCCAGGGTCACAATGAGTCAGCTGTGACTTGACAGCACTTTCTGCTACTTCTAATTTGGCTACGATTGATGATAGATCTCACGACATTTTTAGCTATCTTGCCAACACAAGGACTTTCAAGCACTAGGGTTGCCAGTCTCCTGGTGGGACCTGGGGATTCCCGTGGAATTGCAGTTCATCTCCGGACAATGGAGATCTGTTCCCCTGGAGAAAATGGATGCTTTGGAGGGCGGACTTTATGGCAGTGTACCCCACTGAGGTCCTGGAACTCCCCAGGCTCCACCCCCAGATCTCCAGGGGTTTCCCAATCTGGATCTGACAACCCTAACCCCCCCCCATCCCCTTCTGGTGGCCAGCAGGGACCTGGCAAACCTACCTACTGTCCCAAAGAAGGAACTGAAGTCTCACTAGTTAAGAGGGAGATGGGAACACTGGAGGGAATTGTTGCTATGGAGTTTAATTGTTTTACGGCCTCTTGCTTTTATGTCCCCGGCCAGCTGCAACTTGAAACCTGAATGTCCTGTCCTGGCATGAACTGGGTCTTAAGGGGATCTGAAAAGTCTCCTTTGGTATTGCTGTTTCATAACATCTCGCCTGACAAAGTGGTCTCGGGAACTCAAAAGCCTGCACACTGCTATTTGTCATCGGGTTGGTCTGAATCAAAAGTAGTGCATGGATTCGGTTCTCGGCTTTCTCCGTGGCTGTTCTGTGTAGAGGAATGTCTCATAAATGAAGGGGAGCTCAATCTTGTGACTCCCCCTGTTATGTATTGGGACTGGAACATTCCAGGACGGTTCTACCTGAGACTGGCTGAGCTTGCAGCCCAAGAACAATAGCCCACCAGGACTCTGGAAGTAACCAATCAAGAAGTACATGTTATGTAAATAGCCTATCGTTAGGGCTGCCAAGTGGAGGCGGGTGGCGGGTAAATACCCGCTTTGGAGGCCCGATTTCTGCCGCTGCGGAATTGGGCCCCGCGGGGAACCCCCCACCCCAAAGCGCAGCGTGTGTGCATCACAGGAAGTGACACAACCATGTAGAGCACGTTGGGGGCATGGCCCCAATCATTAGAGGGAAAACTCTATGGTTTTCCCTCCAACGATTGGGGCCATGCCCCCAACGTGCTCTACGTCGTGCGTAACTTCCTGTGACGTTCTTGCGGTGCGCGCGCACACACATCCCTCGGCAGCTCCCGGACCGAAGCAACGCTCCCCCGCCGGTGAGTCAGAACGACTTGGCAACCCTACCTATCGTTGGGAGTGGGGTGTGTTTGGGTGTGGCAATTGCATGCTTTTTAAACAGGGCTGCGACCCTGGAGCTTAGTCTTGTTCTTGCTGAAATCACTAATAAAGTAGAGCTGGTCACTAGACTTGGGGTCTGCTCATCCACGGAACCCACTATTTAACACCCGCCATCTGTAGTCTGAAGTGGTCAGCCTGGATAAGAGCCCTGGGCTCAGAGGAGAAAAAAAATCCTTTATTCCGGCCTGTCCATAAAATACAAATGATACGATCTCCTTTAAAAAGCCAACAGCAGAACACAGAGATGATTTTGCATTATGGAATGCAGTGGAGATGGAAGCATTTAACCCTTTCTTGCTTTCTTGCATGGCCTTGAGGCAAATTGAGGCTACATAAGCCTGGAATTCCCATTTTGTGGACAGACCAAGACAGATGATCTTTTTTTCTCCTCTGTGTGAACCCTTGGCTTCAAGCATTGTTTAGAATCAAGCCCTATGTTAGAAGGAAGATCTCCCATCTTCTTTTAAGGCAGCCATGACGGCCTCCGAACTGTATTGGGGTCATGGAGCTGGTGGAGGAAGAAGTTAACCTTCTCCTGTATTTAATGCTCCTCAGGGCTATTTTTGGGCAGGAACGCACAGGAACGGAGTTCCGGCTGGCTTCCAAGTTGGCCACGCCCAGCAGGAAGTCATTAGCATAATAGGCCACACCCAACAGCAGAAACTCATTAGGATTGGCTACATTAGGGGTGTGTGGCCTAACATGCAAAGGAGTTCCTGCTCCAAAAAAGCCCTGGGTTTTGACAACAAACAAGGTAAGCAGAATAAGAAGCAAAAGGTGGGTGTGGCTGGATGAGCACACTTCTGGTAACATGGTAACATGGGGGTGTGGCCTAATATGCCCATGAGATGTGCTGTCATGGGTGTGGCCTAATGAGTTCCTGCTGGGCTTTATCTACAAAAAGAGCCCTGATTGCTCCTCCACAATTCAAATCAGCTTTCCATAACTGTTATTGGATGTGGAGGAGGGGAGAAAACTTGTTTCACTCACTTCCCCCCTCCATTATTTAGAGATTTGAATTGGCTGATGGTGATTTCCAAACAGCCCCGTTGCCAGAGCAACATGTAGCGTCACATCCTGGCGACGGCGGTGCAACGCGTATCGCTGTCCCCCACGGCAGGGATCCTGTGAAGACGTGCGGATCCCCCGCCGCGGCTTGGCAGCCCTACTCCTTTGAGGACTGCCCTTGAGAGAACAGCTCTGAAATAATTTATGACTGACCCAAGGTCACACCAGCAGCTGCGTGTGGAGGAGTGGGGAATCAAACTCGGTTCTCCCAGATGAGAGTCCACACTCCTAACCACTACATCAAACTGGAGACCCCCAGTGTATAAAGGTCAACACATAAAAAGGCTAATCACCAGGTAATACATGAGCTGCCATATAATTAGTAAAGTAATCTCAATAAAGATTAATGCAGTATATACACTGGTGGAACACCTTCAGTTGGATTTCCAGTGAGCGAGCACTTGCTCTCCGTTTGAAAGTGAATTGGACTCTGGTGCGTCTGTGAGAGCTTAGGCATTTTAGGACTGTGACACAACTGGGCCTGTCTTGCCGCAAGCCTCTTCTGTTGATTGGAATAAAGGAATGGGGACTGGAAAATAATATTTACTACTTTTGAGGGTTATTACATATACAGAATACTTTGTTCCAGTAATTGTTCTGATCCGAATACATTATATACTACATAAATCTTTATCGAGATTACTTTATTAATCATACGGCGGTTCATGTATTACCAGGTGATTACCTAGAGGTTGGGAACACTAACTGGGGGAAAGGGCTTGCTCCCTTCTCATGGGGTGCAATCCAGCTTGGTCTTCTTTTCCATGGCTTGGAGTGTTTTTAAAAATGAGTAGATCTGGTCCCAGATCTGCCATGCAACATGTACTTTAACCCGTCGATGGTCGTCTCGGAGCTCCGAGTGCCTAAGTAATGAAAGAGGCCTGCTAATTGTCTCCATACTACAGCTACTTCCATGTACAGAGAAAGAGCTACAGTTTGTGCTCTGGCTTATGTCCAGATGTGGACATAAACCATCACTCCGCTAAGATAACAGACGTTGTTCTCGGTTTATGGAACGCGCTGACTCACGGGGTCAGGAGTTTCCCATCACGTTCCAGCCTCTGTTAAAGCCCCAACATTGGAATTGCAGCATGGAGCTCCACGGAACCTTTCCTCTTACTGATTCCCTGTCGTAAATATGCTGAGGTTTAGAGGTGGTGCTTTCAACATCAGGCTACTCTTACTGCTTCCAGACTCAGCTGGCTGGGTCTCCCCGCACTGCGATTAAAACCCTTAAGTCGCAGGAGGTGATAAATTAAGGTCTTTCAGTGTGTGCCTTGCCCTCATCAGACACAGCCAAGTGTTAAACCTCCCCGCAATGCGTCTATATGTCAGAAGTCCCTTCTGGCTCCCGAGATCAACAGGAGAGAGCGGAGGTTTCCGTCACACCTCTTCCGACACCTCCTGGCCCCTTCGGGTGGTGGCACGGCCTTCCTGGCATCCTTGACAAATTCTAGTCCCTGCGAACTCTAAGGCGGTATTTGGGCCTTGTTCCCATTAAAGGGCAACACAGTAAATCTTCCTCTGGGCCGAACCACATCAGATGGTCGATGTGGGATACATGAGGGAATGTTCCTCCGTTGAAGAAAGTTCCCGTTTGCAGAAAAGTGGGCGATTCTGCATTGGCTTTCCCCTCCGTTGTTTTACCAAAGGTACTCAAAACCACATTCAGATACCCCGGGGCAAAACTGTACTGACTGCAAAGCAGGCCCATAGCTACCCCGGGGCCCATGGGGCCCGGCCCCTTAGTGGTTTTTATGGGCCTCCCTGCCTGAGCCTTGGCTCCCCCTCCCCCCTGGTTGCCTGTTGGCCTGTCAGAGGGGAGGACGAGGGTGGCAGAAGCAGCAGCAGTGGCGACACAAGAAGCAGCAGAGGCGGTGAGGCTGGGCTGAGAGTTGCTTGCTGCCCAGCCCACCAGCAGCAGGTAAGGCCAGCCAGGAAAGGCAAAGAGGCAAACAGACGCACCAATGCGCCCACATGCCACAGCTTCATAGCCAGCCCAGCCACTGCACACCCCACCTCTCACGGCCCCGGGAGGAAGCCCAGGCTGCTCCTGGTGCGGCGACATGGAAAGGGGCACTGGAACTCCTCAGTTGAGGGAGGGAGCCAGATGCTCTACAGGGAAGGGCTGCTCTTGCTGGGGGGGGGGGGAAAGCTTCCCCCAATTCAATTAGCTGGTGGCTCCCCCAGGCCCCCCCACAAAAATCCCTAGCTACGGGGCTGCTGCGAAGTCACCCACGAATGGCCATAAATCTATGCAGAAGGAACCATAAAAACCGATGATCAAAGAAAGTGAAAGTGGCATGCAGTGTAGAGGGTACCATAAAACCTGATGATCAAAGAAAGCGAAAGCGGCATGCAGTGTAGAGGGTACCATAAAACCCAACGATCAAAGGAAGTGAAAGCGGCATGCAATGCAGAGGGGAATTTCTGTTCCAAGGTGGGTTTGATAAAACAACGAAGGGAAAAGCCAGTGCAGAATCGTCCTTGCATGGGAGGAATAAAGCTAGGCTAGAACTGTTTCCCCTACATTTCAAGTTTCTTTATATAAGGGAGTCTTCTTTTTTTGTAAGGAGGATCATTAAATTACGAGAACCCTCACTTTAGGGTCGCCAGCTCTGAGTTGGAAAATACTTGGAGATTTTGGGGGTGGAGCTTGGGGAGGGTGGGGTTTGAGGAGGGAGGGACCTCAGCAGGGAGAATGCTGCGCAGTCCACCTTCCAAACCACCAATTTCCCCCCAGGGGAACTGATCTCTATTGTCTGGAGATCAGTTGCAATAGTGGGAGATCTCCAGACCCCACCTGGAGGTTGGCAACCGTACCCTACCTGTATTGTGAAATAGTCCAGCCCCGAACAGTCCTTATCTCCTTTTTGTGCTAAACCAAACCTCTTATAAGGAGCTGCGGTGGCTCAAGTGGTTAAGACGCTGAACTGCAGGCTGTGGAAGGTCGGCAGTTCAACAGTTCGAGACCCGAGTTGCCGCATGATGGAGTGAACTCCCGTCTCTAGTTCCAGCTCATGCCAACCTAGCAGTTCGAAAGCAAGACATTGCAAGTAGATAAATAGGGACCACTTCGGTGGGAAGGTAACACCGTTCCGTGCGCCTTGGTGTTTAGTCATGGCGGCCACATGACCACGGGAACGTCTTCGGACAGCGCTGGCTCTTCAGCTTTGAAATGGAGATGAGCACCGCAACCCTAAAGTCGGACTCGACTGGCTTTCGAGCAAGGGGACCTTTACCTTTAAACCTCTTATGCAATCAATGCACACATATCCTCAAGTATACAGCTATGCCAGTATTGTCCCCCCGACCCCTCCCAAAGCTGCTGTTTTCTCCAGGGGAACTGATCTCTGTCATCTGGAGAACAGCTGTCATTTCAGGAAATCTCCAGGCCCCACCTGGAGGCTGGTAATCCTAGTTCACATTTTACAGCACAAGCATGTTTGTAAGACGAGCGAGCCCAACATGTGCTTACTTTACAAATGAAACAAGGGAACATCACCTGGATAAATGCAGGGTTTATAGGTGCACTGAATGTAATGTGAGAATTACTCGATTTACATATTTTTTAAAAATCAAATGTACACAGTACATGGATCATACATGGGCAATGGGGCTCCAGTGCTTGGCAGTGGGCCTTGGTAGATGCCTAACAATGATGACCCTGTTGGTAGGCCCTGGCTGAACTGGACCTTGTCATGCCAATACCTAGGGTTGCAATTCCCCTGATGGGGGTGGGGTTTCCCCGATTTTGGGTCCCCCTATCTACCTAGGGTTGCCAACCCCCCCGGTTTGCCAGGGGTCCCCCATTTTTGGGGGGGATTCTACCCGCCCCCAACACCCACAGCCACCCCTCTCCCTTCTCTCTTGAGAGAGAGGGGGGCTGCCTTTAAGCTCATGGAACCCGCGTTTCCTCCCACACCAGATCTCCGCTTGAGATCAGGCTTGCAGGGAAATGCCAGCTCCGTGCACTTAAAAGGGAAACGCCGGCTCTTCGCTCTTAAAGGGGAAACGCCGGCTCCGTGTACTTAAAAGGGAAACAGCGGCTCCTTTAAATGCAGAAAACTGGCGTTTCTGGAGATCGGGCGCGCGGGTGGGGGGTGACGGCGGACGTCCCCAATGTGATGTCATCACGTTAGTGATGCCCCGCCCCCTCCAGGAACGCCCCCAAAGTCCCCCGCTGGGGGCGGAAGATGGACTTGGCAACCCTATATCTACCGCCAGCCACCTGGCTGGCTGGGGAGCTCCACCCTGCTGGGCGTGTCATGCAGGGGATGCTCTAGCATTTGGCTCAAAACTCTATGGTGTCCGTAGAGTTTTTGGCCAAATGCTAGAGCGTCCCTCGCACAACGTGCCTGGGAATAAATCCCGTAGAGCAGCCTGAGCCCCCTGACAGCAGGCGGTAAGCACCTGGCAACCCGACCACTATCCATGCTCAGGTGAAGGAAGCGGAAGTTCTACAACTATCTCACCAATGAAATTTTGCACCCCATATTCTCCAAATATCCTCTGAACACCCAAGCATTTGCTTTGTAAGTGACTGCCTTAGATATCTCTTATCTCCCAACACGCTAGAGTTTTAGCAGCATTTGATTGTCTAACAGGCAATGGAGCTTTCCTTTTGATTTACAGCATGCAGTGAAGGGTTGCCAGCCTCCAGGTGAGAGCTGGAGATCTCCCAGTATTCCGAGTGACCTCCAGGCCACAGAGATCAGTTTGCCTGAGAAAATGGCTGCTTTGGAAGGTGGGCTCTAGGACATTATGCCCCATGGATGTCCCTCCGCTCTCCAAACCCTCCCCTCCTCCGGCTCTTCCCCACCCCCAATCTCCAGTAGATGTTGTCATCCCTAATGCAGAATCCGACAGCATTTTTATAGAAAACATGAAACGGCATTTGAAACTTTATGACAGGCCGTATTCGATGCCTGCCGAGTTCAGATCAAGAGAGGCCAGCCACTCTAAAGTTTCTCATCCAAATCTGATTTTTTCCCCCTGCTTTTGAAACGTTGAAAGGCAAAACTGGAAGTGCTGGCAGTTTTGGAATATTTGGACAGCTGATTGGTGCTGACTTCAAAATGTGAGTCAGGCAAACGTTCAGGCACCTCTGAAATCTGCAGAGCATTGCGCCGGGGAGCGAGATTCGATTTTTAGACGTAATTAAATAAAACTGTAAATTAGTACCAGCTAAAGAGCTCCTCTCGGATAGGGGATGATTTAAATTAAAACCTTTCCTCGTCTAGCCTCACCTTTCATTTTAAATATTGATTCCTTTGATTTATTCGTAGCCAAAGAAAATAATGAACTAATGTTAATTGCACCTTGGGCTTTTCAGCTGATAGAACCCTTCTGACTGCTAGGGTTAAAATAGATGCTTAAGGGTAATAAATGCAGCTAATGAATGAAAATTAACAATTTTATGTCCTGAAATTGATAGTCTGGAGGAAGATACTAAAATTTATTGATTCTGTGGAATTTACTGTAATTCCAGCTGTATGCCAGGCTATTTTGCATGTGGAAACTTTCATTACACTGTGTAGGTATCCTAAGCATTGAGCTTTTTCATAGGGCTATCCTTGCCTGTAAACGAGTACTGGAAACTTTGGGAACCGGCAATGCAGAGACACACTTGGCAGTAAATTTCTATATTTGCAGCAGTACTTTATGAAACCACAACAGCTGCAGGGATCACTGCAAAGGATTTATTTGTTTACTTCATTTATGCCCTTTCTCCCCAATGAGGAACCAAAGCGTTTTTTAATCCTCACAACAGCCCTGTGAGGTAGGCTGGGCTAAGTGTGTGCAGTTGGGCCAAGGTCACTCAGCAAAGCTGGGATAAAGTGTGTTCCTCCATGTGGTTGTGTCCTGTGAGTGACCACAAAGCCAGTGTGGTGTTATAGTGAAAGTAGGTTCTGGAGGATCCTGGATTAGAATCCAGAAGAAGAGTGACGAGGATGATCAGGGGTCTGGAGACTGAGCCCTACGAGGAAAGGCTGAGGGCCCTGGGAATGTTTAGTTGGCTCTTTTTGTAGCAGGTACTCATTTGCATATTAAGCGACACACCCCTAATGTAGCCAATCCTCCAAGAGCTTACAGTAGCTCCTGTAAGAAGAGCTCTGTAAGCTCTTAGAGGATTGGCTACATTAGGGGGTGTGGCCTAATATGCAAAGGAGCTCCTGCTACAAAAAGAGCCCTGTGAGGGGGGACATGATTGCTCTCTTTAAATATTTGAAAGGCTCATTTGGAGGAGGGCAAGGAGCTGTTCCAGTTGGCAGCAGAGGATAGGAACATGTTTAAATTACATGCAGAAAGGTATCAGCTGGATATTAGAGAAAACTTTTTCACGGTCAGAGTGGTTCAAAGGTGGAATCAGCTGCCTAGAGAGGTGGTGAGCTCCCCTTCACGGACCGCTTTCAGGAAGAGGCTGGACAAATATTTGTCAGAGATGCTTTAGGCTGGACTCCTGCATTGGGCAGGGGGTTGGACGAGATGGTCTGTATGGCCCCTTCCAACTCTATGATTTGAAGAAGGAGAAGAAGAAGAGGAGGAGGAGGAGGAGGAGGAGGAAGAGGAGTTGTTGGTTTTATACTCTGCCCTTCACTACGCAAAGGAGTCTTGGAGCGGCTTACAATCGCCCTCCTTTCATCTACCCACAACAGGAACCTTGTGGGGTAAGTGGGGCTGAGAGAGTTCTGAGAGAACTGTGGCTGGCCAGAGGTCACCCAGCAGTCCTGCAGCTTTTAACCACCGCACCAAACTAGCTATCAGTGCTCTCATTGCTATGAAGCTTGCTGGGAGATCTTGGACCAGTTGTACTCTTTGAGCCCATCCTACCTCGCAGGATTGTTGTGAAGAGGAAATAGGAAGGGGAGGACCACACCTGCTGCTCTGAGCTCCCTGAAAGAAGGGTTGAGATAAAAATGTGGTTAGGCGAGATTCCTGTAAAAAAATGGGACACACATAGATGTATAAATTTAAGTAGAACTTTTGAGAGTTCAAAGTCCTTCACACATGTTTGCTTATCGTGATTCTTACAACAATCTTGTAAGGCAGTCCAGTGTTGTCATCCCATACAATGCACTGGGTATTGTGGTGTAAATTGTATCAGTGTGAGGTCCACTAGGCGGCACGATCCATGGAGGCTAGAGGTGGGCGGAGGGAAAATAAATTTTGTTGCTCCTTTTACCTCAGCATGACATTCAGGCTCTCAAGTGGGTGAGGCAGACAGACAGAGGCTTCTCTAAGGTCATTTGGGAGTTTTTCTCCCTGTAGGGGAAGAAAAAAGGATATGGGAATCTTTTCTCCCAGACCAGGGAATGTTGCTGGCAAAGAAGGATTTTGACTGGCCACTGGCAGGACGAGAAGGGGCCGGGCAGCTCCTCTGCTGACCTTCTGATTTCCCAGCCTGTCAGGAGAGCTACGTCACATCTCTGGTGTGTCGCTGTAGTTTGGCCCTGAGGCAAGAGCTGAACTGGAGACTTCCTGTGCCCGACTTGGCCTCTTAGGTTCTGCTGTGGCACCGGCAGTAACATGTTTGATTTATTCTGTATCCTGCAAAAGTACATAGAGTTCAACCCACCCAATTTCCTTCCTTCCTTCCTTCCTTCCTTCCTTCCTTCCTTCCTTCCTTCCTTCCTTCCTTCCTTCCTTCCTTCCTTCGTCTGACTGTCTGTCTGTCCTTTCTTGGACATGGAGAAACAGCTGTCTGGATTCTAAGCAGCCACGCACATTTCTGCAGCTCTTGGCATTTCCCCCACTTAGTTATCAGGCTTGTGGAAGCCTGATTCAGGCTGGGGAAATGGCATGGGGGTGTGTGTGTTAAATCTCCCCATAGTGTTTTCCTGATTTGATATACCCTACCAGGTCAAACAGTGGCTTCGCTGGCCATTTCAGGCTGAAATAATAGCATGGGTCGGGGGATGTTGAACTCAAGTTGCCGCCTCTGGGTTGGAGAATTCCTGGAGATTTGGAGGTGAGACCTGGGGAGAGGGGGAAGTGTGGGGAGGGGAAAGACCTCAGTGGGTACAGTGCCATAGAGCCCACCCTCCTAAGCAGCCATTTTCACCAGAGGAGCTGGAGACTAACTGTAATAGCAGGAGATCTCCAGGGCCCACCTGGAGGCTGGCAACCCTAAGCTCAACTCCTTCCTCTAGAAGAAGCAGCGGTTGGATTTATACCCCGCCCTTCACTCGGAGTCTCAGAGTGGCTTACAAACTCCTTTCCCTTCCCCTCCCCACAACAGACACCCTGTGAGGTGGGTGGGGCTGAGAGAACTCTGACACAAACGGCTCTTTCAGGAGCAGCTGTGCCAGAGCTTGTGACTGTCCCAAGGCCATCCAGCGGGTGCAAGTGGAGGAGTGGGAAATCAAACCCGGTTCTCCCAGATTAGAGTCCTCGCACTTAACCACTACACCAGACTGGCTCTCTAGTGTGCTGAGAATTAAGTCTGAAAAATTGCTCCGAGCAGTGGAGACAGTCATTCCTGATTAAAAGAGCCTGGTTCCAGTTTTGTGTTCCACTGAAATCCATCTCCTGTGCAGGTTTGCAGATAGGGCTGCCGATCACCAGGAGGGACAACTGATCTCTGACTACAGAGGTCAGTTCCCCCGGAGAAAATGGCTGCTTTGGAGGGTGGACTCTATGGCCCTATACCCCGCTGAGGCCCCTCTCCTCCCCAAACCCCGCCCTTTCCAGTCTCCACTTCCAAAATCCCCAGGTATTTCCCAACCTAGGGCTGGCAATCCTATTTGCAGAAAGCCAGCATCTGTGCCTGTGGAAGGCATTCACACAACATCACCCCTGCCACATTTCTCCAACCTATCAAGACTGCCTTTTCCCATATATTTCTGCTGCCCAGTTAAGAACTTCCCAGGAAGCCCTTCCCCGAGCCCTGTCATCACACGTAAGGTGGTAGACACTAGAGGTAGGGCCTTCTCTGTGGTGGCCCCTTTACTGCCTCCTCGCAGAAAGTCACCTTCCTCTGAAAATTGCCCCTGCCAGGATAACGGATCCATAAGATCCAAACCATGGCAATCAAACCTAGTTTGCTTCTTGGGGGAAGAGGCTATTAGACTGCATGCCATCAAAAGAACTGCCGTTCTGAACCTGGTAAAGGGACCACAGGAGAGGCAAAACAGCACCTAACTGTTTTCTGATTGGCTCCCAGGACAGTTAAAGATCTCTAGCTGTGTGGGTAAAGAGCATGCTGGACTAGACTGACCAGATTGGATTCTGTTCTCATGCACAAGAACTCCATAGCGAGCGATGTGCTCCATGCATCTAGAATTCTGGATAGCCGCCATAACTGGCTGGTCCTTTTCTCTCCATGGCACCGCTGTTATTTTTCACTGCCTTTATGGCAAACATTTAAGGATCCGAAACCTATTATTGTAGCCCTCCGTTAATCTTCTTTTCCTCCATGCTAAACATACAGCCTGATCCATAACTTGATGTAATGGTACTTCAGGGAGCGATAAAGATGAGCCTTGTGTCAGCTAGACACCCGGCATCCAAGTTAACCCAGCAATTCACTCAGCAGCAGAGGTTACTCTATTGTTTGCATATATTTCCGCCGATCCCCATAAATCACATACATAGATCTAACGGGTAGCTTCTCTTCCAGTGCAAGAGATCCAGGGGCTAAATGGGAGGAGGAAGGCAGACGAGGCTGGGCTTCAGCTTTTTGGAGGCCTTAGGAAGGCTTCTAGTGTCCTGCCCCCATTGGTGGACCTTCTGATGACACACCTGGTATTTTTGGCCACTGTGTGACAGAGTGTTGGACTAGATGGGCCATTGGCCTGATCCAACATTGACTTCTCTTATGTTCTTATGGATGTAGAGTTGCCAACTCCGGGTTCAGAAATACCTGGAGATTTGACGGTGGAGCCTTGGGAGGGTGGGGTTTAAGGAGGGGGAGAAACCTTGGTAGGGTATAATGCCATGCAGTCCGCCTTCCAAAGCAACCATTTTCTCCAGAAGAAGTGGAATAATTTTTTAATAAATAAAAAATAATAAACAAGTGATTGGTTGTTGTAGATTTTCCAGGCTGTATGGCCGTGGTCTTGGCACTGTAGGACCTGATGTTTTGCCAGCAGCTGTGACTGGCATCCTCAGAGGTATAACACAGAAAGATGGAGTACTCTCTGTGTCAAGGTGAGAAGAAAAATGGTAGGCAGGTAATTTATATCTACTCAGGAAGGTGGGGTAGGGCTGAGTCATTATCTTATAGGAGTTCCCCACGCTGTGACATGCTAATGGAGGAGCTTTCACAATTGATTTATGTAGTCTGGAGACCAGTTCTGATTCTGAGAGATCTCCACCCTTCACCTGGAGGTTGGGAACCTTACCTGGATGACGGGCTTACCTGTAGCCCTTCAGTCAGCATTCTGCCATGCTTCTTTCTCCTGTACACTCTTCTCTGTCATCTCACGATGACCGATTTCCCACAGGCAGCTGCACCGCCCTCGCTCTTCCCTTTCCCCCCTGATTGTAGTCATCAATTTACCACTACTTGTTGCGCGGCCACAGTTTGACCTGCAGCATCCCCCCACGCGTCTTCTACATCCTTGTTTTTTGAGATTGAGAAGATGCGGGGGAAATTGGGGGATGCTGCGGGTCAAAATGCGGCCGCGCAGCAAGTAGTGGGAAACTGACGAATACAATCGGGGGAAGGGAAGAGTGAGGGCGGTGCAGCTGCTTGTGGGAAGTCGATCCCACTCACTTCCTACCTGTCTACCTACCTTTCTGGAGTCAGTGAGAAAGGACTAAAGAAAGTCCAAAAAAGCTGCTCCCCCCACTCTCTCCAGCATCTCTGACCCGGAAATGGGAGATTCCCTCAGAGTCTCCTGTGATGTCACAGGGGTCTCTAGGAATGATCTCCCATTTTATGGTGGGAGAGGAGGTTAGGGGAGCCGGCTGAGCATGGCTCACCTTTGCTGCCTCTCCCGGATATCTGTCTTCATAAGAAATTTATTTATTTATTTATTTATTATTTCGATTTATAGCCCGCCCTCCCCGCAAAAGCGGGTTCAGGGCGGGTCACAGACAGGCATACGCCCGCACATAAAAACATTTTAAAAACCATTTAAAACATTATACAACATTACAAAATTATGTATATAAAGTGCTCCAGATATTCCAATTTATCTTCCACAAAGATGACGGACTTACTGCTGCTCTACTAGCTCAGGGCCAGGTAATGATGGTACCGTAGTGGCGGCTCCTACTCAAACACCTGGCGGAAGAGCTCCGTCTTGCAGGCCCTGCGGAACTGCATTAGGTCCCGCAGGGAGCTCGTTCCACCAGGTAGGAGCCGCCACCGAAAAAGCCCTGGCCCTGGTAATGGCCAGCCTGGCCTCCTTCGGGCCTGGTATTGCCAGGAGATGTTTCGCACCCGACCGTAGTGCCCGTGGGGGAACATATGGGGAAAGGCGGTCCCTTAGGTATGCTGGACCCCGACCATGTAGGGCTTTAAAGGTAAGAACCAGCACTTTGAAGCGAATCCGGTACGCTATCGGCAGCCAGTGCAGCGCTTTCAGCACAGGCTGCATGCGTTCCCTTCTAGGAAGACTCATCAACAGCCTGGCCGCAGCATTCTGCACCAGCTGCAGCTTCCGGATTTGCGACAAAGGCAGCCCCATGTAGAGAGCGTTGCAGTAGTCTAGTCTTGAGATGACCGTCGCATGGATCACTGTGGCCAGGTCGCCGCGGTCAAGGAAGGGAGCCAACTGCCGTGCCAGCCGAAGATGGTAAAAAGCTGACTTAGCAGTGGCTGCTACCTGGGCCTCCATAGTTAACGAGGAGTCCAGGAGCACTCCCAAACTCCTAACCTCCGACGCTGGCACCGAAGGCACCCCATTGAGGCCGGGAGAGGGAGCCCCAACCCCGACCACCCCGACCCAGGCCCAGGACCTCCGTCTTCGCCGGAGGGCATTCCCCCCGTCCCAGGTAGATGACAGAATTGTAGAATCATAGCGTTGGAAGGGACTGCCTTTTCCTATATGCCCCTCAGAGAGCATTATGCTCAACCTGTACCAACTTGTTGGTAGTCCCTGGTCCCAAAATGGTCCAGCTGCCCACGACCAGGGCCAGGGCGTATTCGGCCCTAGCCTGGTGGAACTCTCTCCCCAGTGAGATCCGGGCCCCATGAGACTTGGCTGAGTTCCGCAAGGCCTGTAAACCTGAGATGTTCTGCTGGGCATATGGCTGAGGACAGTGACAGAGAGATCAGTGGCCTCCAGTTCGGTGTAGTGGTTAAGTGCGCGGACTCTAATCTGGGAGAACCGGGTTTGATTCCCCACTCCTCTACTTGCACCTACTGGATGACCTTGGGCAAGCCATAGTTCTGTCAGAGCTGTTCTTGAAAGAGCCATTCTGGAAAGAGCTCTCTCAGCCCCACCCACCTCACAGGGGGTCTGTTGTGGGGAGGGGAGGGGAAAGGAGATTGTAAGCCATTCTGAGACTCTAGCTGAATCTGCATTTCTCTTTCCCACCAGTGTCCCAGCCTTTTGACTCCGTCTTCAAAAAAGCTGTCTACATTTGGTTTCGTTTTCATACCTCAAGAGTACTAGCCTACTTTTGCACGTCCACATATGTTTATCGTCTTTTGGGGGGGGGGCTCCACTGTCATTGCACCTACGCACTACTTTAAAAGAATCTTCTCCAAACAACATTCAAACAAGCATAGAGAAAGACGGCGTCACAGCAGCATGAAACTAATTTAAAAATGCAAATGCAGATTCGACCTCCAAGTGAAGGGCAGGGTATAAATCCTACCTCTTCTTCTACTTTTTCCAGGTCCCCCTTTCAATTTTCCACTTTCTCCTATTTAAGATCCTCCCCATGAGTGGAATATGGATTGTATGTCATCCACCCTAGGTAATTGTGGGATAGACATATAACACATCTAATTTTAATTGCATTATATGCATGTTGTTGTTGTTGTTGTTGTTGTTGTTGTTGTTGTTGTTGTTATTATTATTATTATTATTATTATTATTATTATTATTATTATTATTATTATTATTACTACATGTATGCTGCCCTGAGTCCTGCTTGCAGGAAATGGAGTGGGATAGAAATCAACTGAACTAAACATACAGGCCATCTAGTCCAAACCCCTGCTCAAATCGTTCATCCATTCGTTGCTTGAAGACATGCCAGCAAGGGGGAGCTCACCACCTCATCCCAAAGGCCTCTGACACATTCTTATGACATCAAGTGCTCTGGTTATTTGGTGGGACAGTTACCTGGAAGGAGTGGAATGCAATCCTCTTACAGGGCTCTTTTTGTAGCAGGAACTTATTTGCATATTAGGCCACACCCCCCTAATGTAGCCAATCCTCCAAGAGCTTACAGAGCTCTTCTTACAGGAGCTACTGTAAGCTCTTGGAGGACTGGCTACATTAGGGGTGTGTCACTTAATATGCAAATGAGTACCCTGCTCATGTAAGAATCCTGCACTCCTCTGCCTCGCCTCAGGTGCCCTCCCCATTGACAAATACGAGATTGCTTCAGAAATAGCTGTAATTCACTAGTTCTCCGGGACAATCTCTCATATCCTTGTAGGGCATGATGCTCCAAGCATCCCGGATGGGTATTGGTCATGAACTCATGAAGCTGTCTTGCAGTGAGTCAGATAGGTGGTCTATCAAGGTCTGTATTGTCTACCCTGGTGGGCAGCAGCTCTCCAGGGTTTCAGGTAAAGGTCTTTCCCATCACCTACTACTTGATCATTTTACCTGGAGATGCCGGAGACTGAACCACAGAACCATAGGATCATAGAGTTGGAAGGGACCTACAGGGTCATCTAGTCCAAACCCCTGCAAAATGCAGGAAATCCACAAATACCTCCCCCACCACCACACCCAGTGACCACTGTTCCACATCCAGAAAAAAAAACACCTCCAGCCAAACTGACCTGGAGACAAATTTCTTCCTGATGCCAACGTGGCGATCAGCATTTCCCTGGGTGTGTAAGTAAGGGCCACAAGAACTAAGCACTGAGGCAACCCTTCCTGCCCTCCCTCTGAGGATCTGCCTAAGTTCACCTTCCATATTCAAAGCAGGTTTTCTGTCACTGAACCACAGTCTCTTCCCTTCATTGGGTGACCCACCTTGCTAATCCTGGATGCTGGCCCCAGCCAATACGAGAGTGGAGTTGTACCTTTTATCTCTCTCTAATTCCCCCCGCCTCCCCCTGCCATGATGAGTAAAGGGTGCTACAGAGGTGTAGTCACTGGTGAGCCAGTTTGGTGTAGTGTCTGTTGTGGGGAGGGGAAGGGAAAGGAATTTGTAAGCCACTCTGAGACTCCGAGTGAAGGGCGGGGTATAAATCCAATCTCCCCCCCCTCCTCCTTCTCTGTAGCTGTGGAGTAAGAGGCTATAGTAACTCTTTGGCACAGTGCAACTAAAGAAATGTGCCTGGGGAAAAAGGAAGTGTCCAGGACACAAAATATGCTCTGTCCCAAGAAACACTTTAGTACTTTTATTAGAAAGGACCTTGAAACTCGAAGCTGACGCAAGCATTTATCTTTATAATTTGATAAGAAGAAGGCAAAAACTATTGGGCCTTCTGTACAAAAAGTCTTGTGAAGGGTTTCCCCCAGCTTCCCATCCTCTTGTTAAAGATTTCTTGTTTCTTTTTTATTTATTATTTTTATTTATAGAATTTAACGTTATAAATGTTGTAAACGTTATTGCATATAATAAACATAACATACACTTGAGTTTATTTTTCTAGTTTGTTATTCAACCAATTATACACTCGACCATCTTTTAAGATAAAGAATTTCATCCTTTCCTTGTAATATCATGCTCAAATTATCCATTTCCGCCAATTCCAATAATTTATACGCTATCTCCTCTCTTGAGGGGGTTGTCTCTGTTTTCCAAGATTTGTCTAATAATATTCTGGCAGTCTTTAAGATATATGTCAACATACATACATCATATTGTGCATAGCCTTCCAGAATTATATTTAATAAATAGGTTTCTGGGGTAAAAACTAAATTTATATTCATTATTTCAGGGGCTTTTTTTGTAGAAAGAGCCCAGCAGGAACATATTAGCATAATAGGCCATACCCAACAGCAGGAACTCATTAACATATTAGGCCACACCCTGACAGCACAGCTCATTAGCATATTAGGCCACACACCCCGACAGCACAGTTCATTTGCATATTAGGCCACACCTCCATGTTACCAGAAGTGTGGTCATCCAACCACACCCACCTTTTGCTTCTTATTCTCTTTACCTTGTTGTCAAAACCCAGGGCTTTTTTTTTTTGGAGCAGGAACTCCTTTGCATGTTAGGCCACACCCCCTAATTGTAGCCAATCCTAATGAGTTTCTGCTGTTGGGTGTTGCCTATTATGTTAATGAGTTCCTGCTGGGCGTGGCCAACTTGGGAGCCAGCCGGAACTGCGTTCCTGTGCGTTCCTGCCCAAAAATAGCCCCGATTATTTCTAAAATTATCTTATGTATCTTCAACCAGTAATTATGGATTTTTCCAAACCTCCACCACATATGAAAAAATTATCCTACATTCGCCTTACATTTCCAACAGTTATTTGAAACATTGGTTTGATATTTGGCTAGTCTGTCGGAGGACCAATACCATCTATGGAACATTTTGTAAATATTTTCTTTGTATGTTATGGCCTGCATATATTTTACTGTTTTCCATATTTTTTCCAGTTATCTATCTCAATGTTGTGTCCTATGTCCTTCATCCATGAAATCATTGTCATTTTGACTGTTTCATCCTGCATGTAGTCTTCTAATAGAAATCTATAAAGTTTCTGGATCATTTTGTCACTTGAGGATAGCCAAATTTTATTTAGCTCATTTTTTGTCACACAAAAACCAGTTACACTATCTTTGTTAAATCTAGATTGGAGTTGTAAGCTTTCTCACCATGTCAGCTTGATGTTGTGGGAGAGAAGGAGGGTCTCCTCTGTTTTTAATTTGTTGTTTTTGTCTAACAATATCTCGTAGCTTTCTCTGTTATATCTGGTAATATGCGAGGGTTTCATACATGCTTCTAATGGTGATACCCATTTCGGTATCTTTCTATAATATCGTTCTTTTATATCATTCCAAATTCTTATGAGAGCACCAATGTTCCCTCTAAGCTGTGAAGACTTGTGAGGAAAAATTCTACTTTGTAAGCTTTGGCATTAAAGTTGTGAGCAAGCGATTTGGCTACTGCATATATTACTTTGTTCTGGAGCCATCCTTCCTGAGCCGAGACAAAAATGTGTGAGCCAGAGGCTAAAAAACTGTGAGCTAGCTCACACTAACTCAGCTTAGAGGGAACACTGGAGAGCACCTGTTATTATGTGTTGTTGAAAGTCTGAATGAATTTTATCCTTCAAAGATTTGTTGTTTCTGAACCTATAAGTTGCATGTGAGAAGTTTGTATTTCTTTAACTCCTTGGAACATTACGCTTCTTCATAGAGGAGTCATTTGCACAAAAGCAGACATGTTCCAACACTAATTCGCTATGCATTCAGAGTAGCAAAAGATTGCAAGTCTAACCAGGTTTACTATTCACTCATTACTTTTGAGGTCAAAAAACGCATACCTGTATCTAGTTCCATTAAGTCCTGTTTATCTGCCAGCCTCAGCCTCTTTTAGAATTCTTAGAGAGATGGCTTTGTTTTTCAACAATTGCCCTTGCGAAAGAGGCTTAAAGTCAGTGAACATTTGAACACAATTGACTTCTACAGCACAGCGTACTATTAAAACTTCATTTTCAGACTGACAAGACGAGCAGCGTGGCATCAATAAGAACATGAGAAGAACACTGCTGGATCAGTCTGTCTTGTCCAGAATCCTGGATTTCTCAGTAGCCAACCTGATGCCCTGGTAGGCTCACAGGCAGGAACCCAGAGGGGAAATGCTTCCCTTAGTTGTTCCCCAATGGCGTTGAGGTATACTTATTTCTGAATCAACATTCATAGTCAGTGACCGCCCCAGGTTTTTTTGCCCACTAGGCGAGGATACATTCTGGTGTCCCCCCCATGCAGAACGGGGGTGGGTGCTGGAGCCACAACGGGCGGGCTGAGCTGCAAATGCACGGGGGGCGGGATCACTCGAGGGGAGGGGGCCTGGGCCAGGCTGCAAAGGGAGCTCCAAAGAGACCACAGGGGTGGGGGTGGCAGAGGGTGTCCCGGGCTGTTCCCCACACCTGCCCCCCCTGCCTCCTCCTCTTTCTGTCTCGGGGGCTGCAAAGAGGGGAGTCTCTTGCCGGGGATAGAGGAAGAAGCCGGCAAGAGAGGCTTCCTGTGCGGGGCGAGGAGGGGAAGAGTCTGGCCAGAATGGTGCCCTCGTCGAGCCGTTGCCCTAGGCGAGAGTCTAAAATTTAACAATAATGGGCCGGCCCTGTTCATAGTAATCAGCTGTGGTCAGGGGCGGATTAAGGCTCACTGGTGCCCTAAGCACTGACCAATCTTGGTGCCCCCCTCCTTTCCACACTGACCCTGTCCATTTTAGTTGCTGACCTGTCTGACCAGATATACAATGCAGGTTGCAGCAATACAAAAATGTATTCATATGATAACACAATATACTGTACAAACTAAGCTTTTCACCCTTTCCCCAACTTTGTGGTGCCCCCTTTGGCCCTGGTGCCCTAAGCACGTGCTTAGTCTGCTTAATGGTTAATCTGCCCCTGGCTGTGGTGGTGGAAAGTACTATCAAGTTGCCCTCAGCTTCTGGCAGCCCCACAGAGTTTTCAAGGAAAGTGACCCCTCCATGTAGCAGAGGAGGAGGAGGAGGAGACTGGATTTATACCCCGCCCTTCACTCAGAGTCTCAGAGCAGCTTACAATCTCCTTCCCCTCCCCACAACAGACACCTTGTGAGATAGGTGGGGCCGAGAGAGCTCTTTCAAGAACTGCTCTGACAGAACTATGGCTTGCCCAAGGTCATCCAGCAGCTGCAAGTGGAGGAGTGGGGAATCAAACCCGGTTCTCCCAGATTAGAGTCTGCACACTTAACCACGACACCAAACTGGCTCTCAGTTTAGTCTCCATCACGGGACCTACTGCAGGTGCCAGGTCCCCCCTGGCTACTGGCGGGAGATGAAGGGGTAGGGTTTCCAGATCCAGGTTGGAACACTCCTGGACATTTGGGGATGGAGCCTGGGGAGGACAGGGACCTAATCAGGGTACAATGCCATAGAGTCCACCCTCCAAACCATCCGTTTTCTTCAGACGAATTGATCCTGGAGATGAGCTGTAATTCCCAGGATCCCCAAGTCCCACCTGGAGGCCGGCATCCTTTCACAAATAGCCCATTTATCATCCACTAGGGCAAGGGCCTTCTCATGGGCTGCCCCTGCCTTCTGGAGCCAGCTCCCTAAGGGGGGTTGTGCCCTGTGGGATCTATTAGGATTTCGTAGGGCATGCACAGTGTTCCCTCTAAGCTGAGTTAGTGTGAGTTAGCTCACAGTTTTTTAGCCTCCGGCTCACACATTTTTATCTTCGCTCAGGAAGGAGGGCTCCAGAGCAAACTAATTTATGCAGCAGCCAAATCACTGACTCACAACTTTAATGCCAGTAGCTCACAGAGTAGAATTTGTGCTCACAAGACTCCACAGCTTAGAGGGAGTGTTGCATGCCAGGCTGCCTTGTTTTGTGTCACGTTTAATTAACTGAGTGAATCGGTGAGATGGCTGGCAGTCCAGATTGGTTGCAGGGCTGATGACCGGTTGAATTTTAATTAAAATCTGCTTTATTGTATTTACTTGTATTTATAGGTTTATTGGTTATCTATTCTAGTTTCAATGGTGTGTTTGTGCATGTTGTGAACTACCCTCTGTTGAGGAGAGGGTGCGGGTCACAGATATAAATAAATGAAATGAAATGACAAACAAAGGTGGTTTGCCAGTGCCTGCCTTTGTGTTACAACCCTGGACTTCCTTGGGGGTCTCCTATCCAAGTACTAACTAGGCCCAACCTTTCTTAGCTTTTGAGATCTGACAAGAGGGGGCTAGCCAGGGCCATCTAGGTTAGTACATTATCAACTATAAGTCCTAGCAAGAGCAGGGGAACTGGATTAATTTGCAATTCAACCCCTTTGTCTTCAACAGGATCTTGATGGTATGTAGGGATGACCACGAACCGGTTGATGAACGAAAGTTTGTCGTGAATTTTTGGGCAGTTCGTGCTTCATGAAGCGGTGTTTGCAAACTGAAGATCGGCCACAAACATTCATGCATTTTGATGCATTCCGTGCAGGTTTGTGGCGATTTGTTTAAAACCCTGCTTTCTGCTCTTCACAAAAAAAAAACAACAGCTCAGCTTTTTGGTTTAATTGACTGGGAGCCATTTAAGCCCCTGCTTTCTGTTCAGCTTTTTGGTTTTAAATGGCTCAAAGCCATTTAAATCCCTGCTTTCTGCTCCCTAGGAAAGGCAGCAGTTCGCTCAGCCACGAACTGAACTGCAAAAATGCAGTTTGTGCCCATCTCTGATGGTGGAAACTGCTGTTAAATCACTGCTGACTGGTGCCTCCTTAGGGTTTTCAAGGCAAGAGACGCTCAGAGGTGGTTTGACATTGCCCAGCTCTGTGTCACAAGCCTGGCATTCCTTGCTGGCCTCCCATCCAAAGACTAGCCAGGGCTGACCCTGCTTAGCTTCTGACATCTGACAAGATCAGGCTAGCCTGGGCTATCCAGGTCAGGGCATACTTATTCTGAATTAACCTCCATCGTAATAAACTCTGGTGGTGGAAAGGGCCATCGAGTCGCTGTCAACTTACAACAACCCCACAGGGTTTTCAAGGCAAGTGACAAACAAAGGTGGTTCACCATCGCCTGCCTCTGTGTAACAACCCTGGACTTTGGTGGTCTCCCATCCAAATACTAACCAGGACCGACCCTGCTTAGCTTCTGAGATCTGACAAAATGGGGCCAGCTTGGGCCATCCAGGTCAGGGCAGTATCAGAGTCCCAATCAGGGGTCGTTTCATAGAAAAAGAGCTAGGGGATCTCATTAGCATAACTCATTAGCATATGTCACACCCCCTGACATCATTGGTAGTGTGTCATAAGGCCACACCCCCTGACATCACCGGAAGTGTGTCATCAGAATATACAGTGCATATGGAAAAAGACACTCAAAGCCATTTTAAACAGTATATAAACTATCTATTTGCAGACAAGCAAAGGAACCAGATTTATTTGCAACTCAGCCCCTTTGATTTCAACAGGATCTTAGCTCTCACAATTTTGATGGATTGCGTTCATGCTCCTTTTGATGCATGTTTTGCAACAAGGGATTTGTCCCTCCTTAGGGCATTTTGCTTGTTTTGTTTTGGCACTTTAAGAACCGTGGAAACCTTCTGCGGCCTGTTCTGTTCTCAGAGCTGCGGGGACCTAAGGAAAGCAAATAGCATCTGAGACCGGTCTGCATTGAACCGTGAGTGATATGAGCAGATATCGGGGGAGGGGGAATCCCGTGTTTTTATTTCCAGCCTCTATCGGTCTTTTAGAATTTGCATAAATATTGTAGAGGAATATTAACTTCCATTATTTATGATTCCGTTGAACTTTGCAAGGATGTGCTGGCAGTTGAAGGATTACAGTTTTAAAGATAGTTCAGCTACTGTCATAAATAACCTAAAAAGGTCACAAGTCTTTCCTTAACAGTATCCTCTGAAGGAGGGCGTACTTAAAAGAGGGAATCATTTCCTGTCACTTTAACAGGGTTTTGGCCACAATTAATTGTAAAAGAAATCAAAATACAAGTCCGCCACTCTTTAGCGATTTCTGAGCTTTGGTTGAGGAAAGTCAGGTTTCCGTAAGGCGTTTCTGGCTCTATCTCAGGCACCGTTGCCTTTGAGAAAGAAAGGGAAGCTGCACCAATTCTTGCAATCCATGGGTGGCATGCAACCAACTTTTCTGCTAGTAAGAATGGGAGGAAGAGTCCCCTTTGACCTCCAAGAAAGGCTATGCAAGGGATCATGGGATATGCAGGGGAAATTGCCACATTGGTGTAGGACCCTAGTGAAAATTGGGTGAGATTGTGTGAAAAAGCTGGCAACTCCAACTCCAAGAAATGTGAGATGTCCCCTGAAAGGTGTTTAGAAGGGTTGCTAACCCTGGCTTGAGAAATTCCTGGAGGGCTAGGGGCAGTACACATGAACACATGAAATTGCCTTAGGCTGCGGTCAGACATGCCTTTAAATATGACTCAGCTAGATCTACAAACAACTCCTGGAGGTGCAGTCAAAAAACCCGCCTAGTTATAAGGACCTATGGCACAAAGATATCAAAAGATGTTTGACAGACGATCAATGGGATGACATCTGGAAAACCCATGCAAAGATATCGAACTCCCTTAATATCCAGGAATCAGCAATGAAAGTACTACACAGATGGTATCTAACACCTGCAAAATTGGTGCATATATACACCATTACTTCACCACTGTGTTGGAAGCGATGTGGTCAGAAAGCAACATACATACACGTATGGTGGGAGTGTCCATTTGTTGCTCAGTATTGGAAAAACATCATACAAAACATCCAAGCTCTAACAGGTTATAACTTACCATGCGATCTGGCATTGATTTTGCTCCACCTTTGGCCTGCAGATGGTGTACCTGAAATTAAGAAAAAACTAATCAATGTTCTGTTAATAGCTGCTAAAGTACTGTTAGCAAGTAAATGGAAAGCGAATTCCATTCCAACTATGCAACAATGGTTGCACAAAGTCTGGGATTTTTTCCTACAAGAGAAAATCTCATCCTGGACAAATACTACACATGTTGAGTATCACCAGCTTAGCCCCATGGATAAATGGTACCCTGTATTAGAGAAAATGAACATAGACAAATTCGACTGGGAACAAATAAGAAAACCAAAATATGAAGGGCTATTGTTTGGTTGATGGTGCAATATATTGACAACAGGGGGTGATAAGTGGCTGCATCCAAAAAAAAAAAAAGACTCAGCTGTGGATGCCTGATGGATTTAAAGGGCATGGTCAGACAGCAACATCTGGGAAAGGTCCCACAGCCATCAGCACCCCATGCTTTCCCACCATGGAAGTGGAGTTAAAAGACACCAGGGAAAATCCGGTCCTAATGCTTGCTGTTGGGCTACGGACGGACTTTTCCCTATCTGATCGCTCAAGCATGCTCTCATGCCGTCGGGATGGTCTGCTCATTCCATCCCGACTTTGTGCCATTTTTCTTCCCTCACTTAGCAGTATGCGTATAACCGCATACTCCATGGGGAACCCTCCGTGCGGAGGTGCGATTCCTCGTTTATGCGCATGGAAAATAAAAGGCAACCCTCTCACTCACCTGAACGTGCCGTCTGATCGGGCAGTGACGGGCTGAGCCTGCAGCTACAAAGAATGTGTGATCACACAGCGCTATGTCAATTTCCACTGGTGGAAATAGGCTCGCTTCCCCTCCGCACCAAATGGCACGTCTGACTGCAGCCTTATACTGAATCAGACTCTTGGCCCATCAGAGTCGGTATTGTCCACTCAGATTGGCAGTGGCTTTCCAAGATCTCGGACAGAGGTCTTTCACATCACCTCCTGCCAGATCTTTTTAATGGAGATACTGGGGATTGAACTTGGGACCTTCTGCATGCCGAGCAGATGCTCTACCACTGAGCTACAGTGCCTGGGGAAGGGAGGGGAGGGAACTCAGTGGAGATGTAATACCATAAGTCTGTCCCCTGAAGCTGCCATTTCCTCCTGATCTCTGTACTCTGGGAGAACTCTAGCCACCACCTGAAGGTTGAGAAAACCAAAGAAGGGATCACAGTGCAGAAAGTACATCAACACAAAGAAACACTGTGATGAAATTGACAATAACATTTAATAATTCCTAGGAACATCAATAAAAACTTATGCAATATAGCTCAGGAAATTCTAACATATTCAAGAAAAAGTGCAAAATCCTCTTTGAGCACCTGGTTTATAACCAGTGCTACTATTAAGAAATTAATTAACTGGCTTGCTCCTAGTACAAATAGCTCAGGAAATTCTAACATATTTAAGAAAAAGTGCAAAATCCTCTATGAGCACCCGGTTTTATACTCATTTCAACAATCTTCCTCAGGAGTAGTCCTGTTAAATTAGAACGTGTCAGCCTCTTGATACAGTTTAACTACTTCTTTTGCTTCCTTCAAATAGTAGCAGCATTAACTTCCTTTTTACTTTCTTCAAATTATTGCGGATTAATGTCTTTTTCAAATTATCCTAAACAAAACATGGTTATTTAGAATAGAAAGAAACATGAAGCTGAATGGAAAATAGTTTTGTTCTAATGTATAATTTTTTGAAAATTATTACTTTTTAACTTCAACAATTTTAAATTTACTTCCAGTTCCATTTCAAGGATTTGTACTAGGAGCAAGCCAGTTAATTAATTTCTTAATAGTAGCACTGGTTATAGACCGGGTGCTCATAGAGGATTTTGAACTTTTTCTTGAATATGTTAGAAATTTCTGAGCTACATTGCATAAGTTTTTATTGATGTTCATAGGAATTATTAAATGTTATTGTCAATTTAATCACAGTGTTCCTTTAAGTTGATGTACCACCTGAAGGTTGGCAACCCTAGCTCAGAGACACGTACCAATGTCATAGATCCAGACAAGTTAGCTGTGTTAATCTGTTGCTGCAAAATATTTAAAAGCCCAGCGGCACCTTTAAGACTAACAAACATTATTGTAGCATAAGCTTTCGAGAAACACAGCTCTCTTTGTCAGATGCTTGTATTCTTGGTGCATGGGGGGGGGGAACAGTGGGAGAGCTTCTAGTGTCCTGGCCCCACTGGTGGACCTCCTGATGGCACCTGGTGTTTTTGGCCACTGTGTGACAGAGTGTTGGACTGGATGGGCTTTTGGCCTGATCCAGCATTGACTTCTCTTCTGTTCTTATGAAGGGTATGAAGAAACTTTCCCCCCTCCCCTTACCATCTATATATCTCTGGCCAGTTTCTTCATCATGCATCTGACGAAGAGAGCTGTGCTTCTCGAAAGCTTATGCTATAGTAAAGTTTGTTCACACATTAAGCAGCAGAACACCTGGTTTTACTACTGCCCATTCCACCCAAATGTATCTGTTAGACCCATATGTTCTAAAACACGCACTTGCTGGGCTCTCATGTCACATTTTTAAGAGTACTCTAATGTCTTAGGACAAGGGTGTAGACTTTCCAATTTCGGTGGGGGGGGGCTGGGGCTGGGACAGAGGCATTGCTGTGGGTGGGGTGGGGGAGCAAGGGGGGCTGGAACCAGTTGCCCCCGGGGGAGGCTGAGCACCTTCCTGAAAATTTCAGGGGAGGCTGACACCCTGCTGCCCCCACGAGCTTTACGCCTATGTCTTAGGAATATGCCTAAAAGATAGGGTTGCCAGGTCCCCCTGGCCACTGGTGGGGAATGGGGGGGCAGGTTGCCAGCTCCAGGTTGGGAAACTCCTGGAGATTTGGAGGGGGAGTCTGGAGAGGATAGGGACTTTGGGGGGGGGGACGACAATACCATAGAGTCCACCCCCCCCAGAGCATCCATTTTCTCCAGGGGAACTGATCTCTGTTGTCTGGAGAAGAGCTGTAATTCCCGGGGATCCCCAGGTCCCACCTGGAGTCTGGCAGCATCCCTACTAAAAGAACATGGTGGGTGACAAGGGCCTAGATGTTAAGCCATCACAGGAATGCTTATCTATGACCCATCTAGGACCCATCCAGGTGGGACATGGAGATCCCCTGGAATTACAACTGAACTCCAGACAACAGAGATCAGTTTCCTGGAGGAAATGGCTGTTTCGGAAGGTGGAGCCTATGGCATTATATCCTGCTGAGGATCCTTCCCGGGCTCCGCCCCCAAATCTCCAGGGATTTCCCAACCTGGAGTTGGCAACCCCAGGCCCATCCTTTCATTCTGATCAAGAAAAAAACCCTCAAGTTGGAGCAGGGCATCCGCCCCAAACTCATTCGTTTGAAACTTCTGTCAAGATTTCCACACGTCACGTCGGTAATGTGGAGGAAGACGTCCCCATCATTTTTTAATGTGGGTTTGAAACAATCCGCCCTGAAGGCTGAGTTGTTCCCCCCCCCTTTCATCTCAGGATCATTAGAGGGAGAGTGAACAGCCTTAAACTTCTGTAGGCAAGCTCTCTGCAGCACTGTTCCCGCTAAGCTGAGTTAGTGTGAGCTAGCTCACAGTTTTTTAGCCTCCGGCTCACACATTTTTGTTTTAGCTCAGGAAGGATGGCTACAGAGCAAACCAATTTAATGCAGTAGTCAAATGGCTCGCTCACAACTTTAATGCCAGTAGCTCACAAAGTAGAATTTTTGCTCACATGACTCCACAGCTTAGAGGGAACAGTCTCCCGCCGAAATTGGGGGCTCCCGAGGATTTGTGTGTGTTTGTTTTCAGAGGAACTGGCTGAGTGCAAGGCAGGATGCTAAGTGGTAATTTCAGAGGTCTCTACATAAGAACATAAGAGACGCCAATGTTGGATCAGGCCAAAGGCCCATCCAGTCCAACACTCTGTGTCACACAGTGGCCAGAAATACCAGTGCCATCAGGAGGTCCAGCAGTGGGGCCAGGACATTAGAAGCCCTCCCACTGTTGACCCCCCCCCAAGCACCAAGAAGACAGAGCATCACTTGCCCCAGAGCCCCTAGCTATACCTTGTGGCTAATAGCCACTGATGGACCTCTGCTCCATATGCTTATCTAATTCCCTTTTGAAGCCGTCCATGCTTGTAGCACCCACCACTTCCTGTGGCAGTGAATTCCATGTGTTAATCACTCTTTGGGTGAAGAAGTACTTCCTTTTATCCGTTCTAACCCGACCGCTCTGCAGTTTCATGGAGTGCCCACGAGTTCTTGTATTGTGAGAAAGGGAGAAAAGTACCTCTTTCTTTACCTGCTCTTTCCCATGCATAATCTTATAAACCTCGATCATGTCACCCCTCAGTCGTCTTTTCTCCAAGCTAAAGAGCCCTAAGCGCTTTAACCTTTCCTCATAGGGAAAGTGTTCCAACCCTTTTATCATTCGAGTTGCCCTTTTCTGCACTTTTTCCAAAGCTATAATATCCTTTTTAAGGTGTGGTGCCCAGAACTGCACACAGTATTCCAAATGAGGTCTTACCATTGATTTATATAGGGGCATTATTATATTGGCTGATCTGTTTTCAATACCCTTCCTAATAATCCCCAGCATAGCATTGGCCTTCTTTATTGCAGTCACACACTGTCTCGACATTTTCAGTGAGTTATCTACTACAACTCCAAGATCAGTCTCTGCCAGTTCAGACCCCATCAATGTGTATTTATATTTAGGATTTTTGGCTCCAATGTGCATCACCTTGCACTTGGCCACATTGAACCCCATTTGCCATGTTGACACCCACTCGCCCATCCTTGACAGATCCCCTTGGAGTGCCTCACAATCCTCACTGGTTTTCACCACCCTGAACAACTTTGTATCATCCGCAAATTTAGCCACTTCACTGCTTACTCCCATCTCCAAATCATTAATGAACAAGTTAAAAAGCAGTGGACCAAGAACTGATCCCTGCGGTACCCCACTGCTTACCACCCTCCACTGAGAAAATTGCCCACCTACACTCACTCTCTGTTTTCTATGAACTAGCCAGTTTTTGATCCATAAAAGGACTTGTCCTTCTATCCCATGATTTTTGAGCTTACTTAGGAGCCTTTGATGAGGAACGGTGATGTGCGGTGGCTTGATTAGGAGATTGTGCCTGATCAGTGGGTGAACACACAGGAAGCTGCCTTGTACTGAATCGCAGCCTTGGTTCATCCAAGTTGGTATCGTCTACTCAGACTGGCAGCCGCTCTCTGAGGCCTCACGCAGAGGTCTTTCACATCCTGGTCCTTTCAACCGGAGATGCCAGGGACTGAACCTGGGACCTTCTGCGTGCCAAGCAGATGCTCTGCCACTGAGCCACAGTCCCCCCCCCCACTCATCCAGTATAAAGAAAGTTAGAGGATCCTGTCAGCTGTGGAGCAGCCACAGCCCCAAGTTGCTATCTTGAATGTGAGCTCCTCGTGAGAGTTGGGACATGCCACAATACCTTCCCTTTTCCAGTGTCAATTCACAGGCGCCCCATACGTTCCTGGGTTCAAAGGGCTGGTTTTAAACTTTAAGGACCTAACGATCTGGGCCTTGGAGAGAGGCCGTGTGGTGCAGTGGTTAGAGTGTTCCGCTGAAGAAAATGGCTGTTTTGGAGGGTGGGCTGTATGGCATTTATACCCCGCAGAGGTCCCCCCCCCTCACCAAATCCTGCCGTTCCCAGGTTCTACCCCCCAAATCTCCAGGAATTTCCCAAGCCAGAGTTGGCAAGCCCAGCCAGGTCTCAGAGCATCTCCAGGTGACAGCCGTCAGAGGCAGTGTGACCACATCCAAAGCAGGAATCCCCCATCTGTATGGTCCACCCACGTCCCCACCAACAACCCAGTACTGGCAACCCGACTCCAGGACCTTTCCTTGTAGCTTCAACAGCCAGTCTCCCTCTGCAGAATATCCCGTTTGCATGGAAAGAGGGATGAGTTCATGGGAGAAGGACTTAGGGCTGCCAACTTTGGGTTGGGAAATATCTGGAGATTTTTTGGGGGGTGGCCTGGAGAGGTTGGGGTTTAGGGAGGGGCCTCAACGTGGTAAAATGTCATAGAGTCCCCTCTCCAAAGCAGTCACTTTCTCCAGGGAAACTGATCTATGCAGTCTGGAGATCAGTTGTAAAAGCGGGAGAGCTCCTAGTTCCACCTGGAGATTGGCAACCCTAGGGGATTGCATGGTAAAACACGACAAGTATACAAGTAATGCGTTTCTCTTTTTCAGTCATCCAAGAGCAGGTGGGCTTCGAGCAGGGTCCCAGAGAAGCAATTTAGAAGAAGAAGAAGAAGAAGAAGAAGAAGAGATTGGATTTATACCACGCCCTTCACTCGGAGTCTCAGACTGGTTTACAAACTCCTTTCCCTTCCCCTCCCCACAACAGACACCCTGTGAGATAGGTGGGGCTGAGGAAGCTCTGACAGAAACTGCTCTTTTTCAAGAACACCTCTGACAGAACTGTGGCTTGCCCAAGGTCATCCAGCAGGTGCGAGTGGAGAATCAAACCCGGTTCTCCCAGATTAGAGTCGGTGCACTTAACCACTACACCAAATTTAGCATATCGCCACCACTGTGTTTTTGTGTTTGAATCGTATCATGTTAAATGCTCACGTAATCTGATAACCTGACATGCCAAATTGCGGCAGGAAGGGGGGGGGGGGCGCACGGTTAACCACTAAACATAAATCCTGTAGGAGACAGATGTCCTCCCTTTTATCTCCCTTATTGCTGTATTATTACATTTAATGATCTGTCTGGGATTTTCCCCCAGCATGATAAAAGAGTGCCAAAGCCATTGTGTATCATGTGCCCATCTCCTTCAAAATGTTGGCACCTTGATCATCGGAGATACGAAGAATACTGAGGACTGAAGCTTCAAAGCAGCAAAAGGCACACACCCCCTTTTCTGGAAACCGGAGAGAACTTAAGGAGTTTTTGATGGCATGAGTTGGTATGCCTAGAAAGCAGAAGGGAAACCAGTGCTTCAAGGAGAACTGCCAGTTCTGAGTTGGGAAATTACTGGAGATTTTAGGGGCTTGGGAGGGTGGGGTTTGGAGAGGGGAGGGACCTCAGCCCAGGCTAGCCTGATTTTGTCAGATCTTGGCGGCTATTCAGGGTCCACCCTGCTTAGTACTTGAATGGGAGACCACCAAAGAAAACCAGGGTTGCTACGCAGAGGCAGGCAAGGGCAAACCACTTCGGAATGTCTCTTACCTTGACCTGGATGGCCCAGGCTAGCTTGATCGCATCAGATCTAGGAAGCTAAGCAGGGTCCAGCCTAGGTAGTACTTGAATGGGAGACCACCAAAGAAAACCAGGGTTTCTATGCAGAGGCAGGCCATGGAAAGTTCTTTCCAGCAGTTCTTAGAGAGGTGTGACATCACTTCCGTATTTTCTCCAGAAGTGACATCACACCATTGCCGATAGCTCCCCACATGTCCCCAGCCAGTGCTGTGTCACGCACAAGCTGAAACGCAAGATGGGGTATGTCTTAGCGCAAGTTAAGGCTACCGGCTATGTCTTTCTTGTGTTGCCATTTGCACAAGAGCTCTCCTGCGAGCAGAAATGTTCCACGGGGCCCCACCCAATCTCACTGCAAGACCTTGGACCAGTCCTTCAGCCTAACCTGCTGTAAAGTACTGGGTTCGACACATGGAAGACTCGGACCACGACATGCGTTGAGACGTGTTTATTGTACTTCACACAGGAACTGCAAAACGGCCCTGCAAGGCCAACGATATACACACCCACCCAGCACACCCACAGTCCCGTTGGAGGGTTTGAATTTCCCGCCAAAGTTGCTATTGGTGAATGCTGGGGGAACTAGGCTCCTAGGCTCCTATTGTTTAGAGGAGCTAAGCTCCCTACTGTAGCCGCGGACCCCTAGTGGCGGTCTGTGTACATAACACCCGCCTCACAGGGTTCTTGTGAGAATAAAACAGAAGGGAGAACCATGCATGTGCCCCTGAGACCCTTGAACGAAGGGCAGGACAAAAAGAGAACAATCCTCAGCAGGTAAATACAGAAAAAATAGAAAAGAGCAGGAGTCCAGTAGCACCTTAAAGACAAAGATAATGAAGAAGAAGAGGAAGAAGAGGAGGAAGAGGAAGAAGAAGAAGAAGAAGAAGAAGAAGAAGAAGAAGAAGAAGAAGAAGAAGAAGAAGAAGAAGAAGAAGAAGAAGAAGAAGAAGAAGAAAAGAGATTGGATTTATATCCTGCCCTTCACTTGGAGTGTCAGAGCGGTTTACAATCACGTTCCCTCCCCCTCCCCCAACAGGCACCTTGTGAGGTAGGTGGGGCTGAGAGAGCTCTCTCTCGAGAACTGCCCTTGAGAGAACAGCTCTGAAAGAACTTGTGACTGACCCAAGGTCACACCAGCAGCTGCATGAGGAGTCCTGGGGAATCGAAACCCGGTTCTCCCAGATTAGAGTCCGCGCTCCTAACCACTACACCAAACTGGCTCTCTTCCTTAGTGACTCATGAAAGCTCATCCCCTGGCCTAAGAAATTTTGTTAGTCTTTAAGGCGCTAGTGGACTGTTGCTCTTTTCTACTGCTACAGACAGACGTACATGGCTACCCATCTTGATCTGTTCAGAAGTAAGCCCCGGTTTATTCAATGGGGCTTTCTCTCTGGAAAATGTTCTTAGGAGTGGAGCCCCAATTTGCTCAACCAACAGTTGTATGAAGCTCCTATTAGAGGCACATGGTGGGGGGGAGATGGAGACATAAGAATATAAGAACATAAGAGATGCCAATGTTGGATCAGGCCAAAGGCCCATCCAGTCCAACACTCTGTGTCACACAGTGGCCAGAAATACCAGGTGCCATCAGGAGGTCCAGCAGTGGGGCCAGGACATTAGAAGCCCTCCCACTGTTGCCCCCCCCAAGCACCAAGAAGACAGAGCATCATTTGCCCCAGAGCCCCTATCTATACCTTGTGGCTAATAGCCACTGATGGACCTCTGCTTCATATGCTTATCTAATTCCCTCTTGAAGCCGTCCATGCTTGTAGCCGCCACCACTTCCTGTGGCAGTGAATTCCAAGTGTTAACCACTCTTTGGGTGAAGAAGTACTTCCTTTTATCCGTTCTAACCCGACCGCTCTGCAGTTTCATGGAGTGCCCATGAGTTCTTGTATTGTGAGAAAGGGAGAAAAGTACCTCTTTCTCTACCTGCTCTTTCCCATGCATAACCTTATAAACCTCAGTCATGTCACCCCTCAGTCATCGTTTCTCCAAGCTAAAGAGCCCTAAGCGCCTTAACCTTTCCTCATAGGGAAAGTGTTCCAAGTGGTCAGAATGAGGAGTTCTCCAATCAAAACCAGGAGCTGATAGGGCTGCCAACCTCCAGGTGGGGCCTGGAGATCTCCCGGGATCACACCTGACCTCCAGATGCCAGCGCTCCGTTCCCCTGGAGGAAAATGGCTGCTTTGGAGTGTGGACTCCACGGCATCGCACCCCTGCTGAGGACCCTCCCCTCCCCAAACCCCACCCCCCAAATCCCCAGACATTTCCCAACCCGGAGCTGGCAACCCTGAAACGAAAGAGTAGCGAGAACCCAGACAAAAATGACTTCAAGGTTAATTTTTTATGGTCTCCCCCCACCCCCCCCGGCCTTCCCTTGGCAGCTTTGATTGGAGGCCATTAGGCGCCCGCTATAAAGAAATGATAAACTCCCCATGCTTTGTTATCTCCGAAGCAGAGTAAATGGTCCTCTCATTTGCAGTATTTGGGCTCTTGATCTATTTATCCATCTATCAAGCTGTAACAAGGCATTAAATCTGTTGCTGCTACGTGCTCACATAGAATTTAGATGTAGAGGCAGCCGCTCGGCGGCATCGGTGAATGTCGGCCCGTGAAAGCGCCCAGTGTTTGGGTGCTGGTCCCTTGATCGCCCTGCCGTGGGCTCAAGATCACTTGGGGAGAGCGAGTTACCTCTTCACAAAAGCAAAAAAATTGCTCGCGTTGTTCCCAAAATCAAGATCCTTCCTTAAAAAGGAGGCGATCCCCACCCCTGTTCTTTTTCAAATCCCATGAATGTGTACAGGGCTGGCTCCGGGTTTTAGGGGGCCCTGGACAGACAGTGCATCCTAGAATTTCCCCAGGACTTCTGCAGGGGCCCATTGCTGCTGACCCCCAGCCACTAGGGATGCCAGCCTCCAGGTGGGACCCGGGGATCCCCTGGAATTACAGCTCGTCTCCAGACGACCGAGATCGGTTCCCCTGGAGAAAAGGGATGCTCTGGAGGGTGGGACTCTATGAACCTCTGAAACCCCCAAAGAGCATATGGGGAAGAAGCAGCCCTCCATTTCCTTAAGTTAACGCTTGGGACTTGTCTTCATGGGTGCTGTTTGCTAAAAGTTGCTAAAAGTTGCCTTTGTTCTGAGTGCTCTTCCGGAAGGGCACTAAAGATCCTGGGCGATTCTGCATCTAACATTCGCTCCACATTTTCTCAACTGGGAGGAAAAGGTGCAGCTCAAAGCCCCATTCAAATATCCCAGGGGAACGCCATACGGCAAATATCACCAGTGGCAATGGCGGCGACGAAGCATCTGGCGGTGGAAGTGGATGACGATGCAGCAGCTGCAGCACTAACAGAGCGATCCCTGGCGGCGAGCAGACCACCGTGCGACCAGCGGCAACAAAGGCGAGAGACTGGGAGGCGCCTGATGACGCACAGCACAAGGCGCGGCGGAGCCTGACCGGACGGAGCCAGAGCCTAGAAACGAGCATGAAGTCGTGCGCCTGCGCGGTCCCGCCAGCGATGGCCGCCTGGGAAAGATGCCGAGAGAGATCGCCTGGAAGAAACAGCCACGCCGGAACAACAACGAGGCCCTCCAATTGGGTGCTGGTAGGCTCCCCCACCCCTACCATGTGTGGCCCAAGTTGGGGACGAAGGGTTATTAGAACCACTACATATGTAAACCGCCCTTGAGACCCCTAGGGGTTAGGGCGGTATAGTAAGTCGAAAGTTAAATTAAAAAATAAATAAATAAAATACTGACTGCGAAGTCACCCCTGAACGGCCATAAATCTATGCAGAAGGTACCATAAAACCCGATGATCACAGGAAGGGAAAGCAGCATGCAATGCAGAGGGGAATTTCTGTTCCAGCCTGGGTTTCATAAAACAACGGAGGGAAAAGCCAACGCAGAATCGCCCCCTGTCTCTTCAAATGTTGATGTGTTCATAGACATTATCTTTCAGTTTTATCTTTAACTGTAAAGCTGTTAGGTTTATGGTAGATGTTTGTTATACTGAAAACCATTTAACATCTTGAATGTTCCCCCCCCGCTATACCTTTGAAGCAATTTCACATTTGTCAAGCCATAAGGGTGCTGTCATTTAATGATCTGAAAACACCCCCCATTAGAAAGGGTTAGACTAGTGCAGAGGTAACACATGTCCCCAAGCATGTCTGTAGCCAGCATAACAAATGGCTAAACGAGTCTTTATTTTATTCAAATTGAGCTGGGTTCTTCTTATCTAGGCCTCGATTCTAGTGCAACTCCTGACCAATATTTCATGCAGAACAGAGGGGCCATATCCAATGTTCCCTCTAAGCTGTGGAGTCTTGTGAGCAGAAATTCTACTTTATGACCCATTGGCATTAAAGTTGTGAGCAAGCAATTTGGCTACTGCATAAATCAGTTTGCTCTGGAGCCATCCCTTCCTGAGCTAAGACAAAAATCTGTGAGCCAGAGGCTAAAGAACTGTGAGCTAGCTCACACTAACTCAGCTTAGAGGGAACACTGGCCATATCTATCCCATGTGGAATTACCTGGCTTCACTGTTTGACCTAGGGTTGCCAGGTCCTGATGTCATCACGCCAGCAACAGCCAGGCAATGCTCTGGTATTTGGGCAAAACTTCAATGGTAAAAATGGCTTCTACTATAGAGGTTTTGCCCAAATACCAGAGCATCACCTGGATGTTGCTGGCAGGATGATGTCACTTCCTGTGTGATGCCAGCGATGTGGCCTGGGCCTTCCTCCTTTTCCTGGTAAGTCGCCCCACCGTCCAGCTGATTGGCAGCTGGGGGCAGGTCCTGGCAGTGAGGGACCCCTCCCTCTACAGGGGGTTGGGTCTGGCAACCCTAGTTTGAGGTTAAGACACTGAACTGCAGACCGGAAGATCGCAGCAGTTTGAGACCCAAGTGCTGCGTGATGGAGTGAGCTCCCATCTCTGGCTCCAGCTCCTGCCAACCTAGCAGTTTGAAAGCAAGAAGTTGCAAGTAGATAAATAGACCACTTCGGTGGGAAGGTAACAGCGTTCCATGCACCTCGGCATCTCATCATGCTGGCCACATGACCACAGAGATGTCTTCAGATAGCGCTGGCTCTTCGGCTTGGAAACGGAGATGAGCACCGCCCTCTAGAGTTGGATCCGACTGGCTTTCAAGCAAGGGAAACCTTTACCTTTAATATAAAACTGTAAGTTTGTTTGCGTCAGTAACAACAGCTTCATCTGAGAAGACCTTGTGCCATTTAGTCTGACTCTTGGGAAAGGGCAGGCAGGTGTGGGTGGAATCCTACGTATGTGAGAGATCCAACCTAGGGGCTAGTCAGTAAAAGCCTGTTTGTGCCTGAAAGCATTGGAATAAGGTTAGGGACCTCTATGTGCAAAGCAGAGGGTTAGACCTCCTGGCAGCGCCTGGAGATCTCCCACTATTACAGTTGATCTCCAGATGACCAAGATCAGCTCCCCTGGTAGGGCTGCCAAGTCCCCCCGGGGGGCGGATAATCCCCCGCTTTGGAGGTCCGATTTCCGCCACCGTGGAATCGGGCCCCGGGGGGAACCCCACCCCGGCGTGCACGTCAGCCGGATGTGACGTGATGACGCCGGGCACACTGGGGGCGGGGCCACAGCCATCTGAGGGGAAAACATAGAGTATTACTTAACCTCTGGGAAGGAATCAAGATCCCTGTGGTTCGTAAAGACCTGATTTCTCACATGTTGGTAGCTGCTAAGACCTTAGTGGCTAGACATTGGAAGGACAAAACTCAACCTTCAATCCAAATGTGGTTCAACAAACTATGGGAATACTTGATTATGGACAAAATTTCGGACTCCATCTCTTTGGTTGACAATCCAGACTTCCATTCCTTGATTATATGAAACGTTGGCTCCCATTCCTTGATTATATGGAAAAACACAGTAAGATCAAAGCAGCACTTCCTGATAATCTTAAAATTATTGCTATATATTGAATTGCTTTAACTATTTTGACTGTTTACTGGTTGTCTATTTTTACTCTGTTGTTGAATGTTGATGGTCATTACTGATTTTATTGTTTGTTCATGTATATTTCAATAGTTCAATAAAATGTTTATCAAAGAAAGGAAGGAAGGAAGGAAGGAAGGAAGGAAGGAAGGAAGGAAGGAAGGAAGGAAGAAAGAAAGAAAGAAAGAAAGAAAGAAAGAAAGAAAGAAAGAGGAGCCGTAGCGTCGGATACACCCTTATGCAAATGGGTGAAAGACAATGACAACAAAAAAGAACGCCGCAACAATCTGAATCATCGACCATGAGGTGAGCATGCAGTGAAGCCAGTTCGGGATGTCTGATCAAAACTTTCCACAACTATTTAAACCGCCACAAATAGAGGCGCAGCCAGATCACACCAAGCCTCCCGTGTGACCGCAGCCTTGGTCCATCAGTGTCAGTATTGTCTACTCAGACTTTCCAGGGTCTCAGGCAGAGGTCTTTCACATCACCTACTGCCTGGTCCTTTTTAAGTTGGAGACGCTGGGGATTCAACCTGGGACCTTCTGCATGCAAAGCAAAGGCTCTGCCACTGAGCTACAGCCCCTCTAAGGAATGTTTATAGTTTAAAACACACCCGGTTCCCTCAAATCATAGCAGGCTCTGTGGGTCCTCTCTGTTGGGAGAACAGGTCTGTCACACTGCCCTTCCAGTGCCAATTTAGCAGCAGAGAAAGGTGACGCGTTAGAATATTAATCGTTAACTCATGGTTCAATGCTAGCCGTATGGAGCCTAGCAGTTTCCTAGCACCTTATTTGTTCAGAGAAATAGATGCGAATATGGTTGTTAATTAAACTTGCCTTCTGGATACGTGTAAAAAAAGAAATCCTCTCTATGCTCACTGAGGAACTAGCATAATCTGGCATTATCCAAGGAGTTGCTGAACCGAATACACATTGCCACTGTTCCAATAGAATCTAGCTGAAAAAACGTGGGGCTGCCTGAATTTATTCGTGGTTTGGTGGAAAACCCCTAACCCCGTCCAAGTCTCCACTGAGGCAATCACAGATGAAAACAAGATCCAGTCGAAACAGGTGGCAGTCTTAGGGCTGCCAAATTGCCTGGAGATCTCCTGGAATTGCAGCTCATTTCCAGACCGTGAGAGATCACTTCCTCAGAAAAGAGGACAGCTCTGGAGGGGGCTGTCAGGCTCCTGGGCAAATTACTCTCAACCACACCATCTTTGGCAGTGAAAGGCTTTACTGAGATATAAACAAGTTCCAGGCCTTAACAGTGCTGTGTCAGTTCTGAGGATTTTGGCGGGTACATGCAAAGATGCTGGCTGATTTCGCACTAGAGCTGCCTCGCAGTTGCGCCGCCGTTTGCCCCGACACTATTTGTCAATTTCTCACCCAAAGCCGTGGGGCTGCATTTGACCCACGGCTTTGCCCGATTTCCTCCGCAGTTTCGTGATCCTCAAAAAACAGGATCACGAAACTGCGGGGGAAATCGGGCGAAGCCGCGAGTCAAAATGCAGCCCCGCAGCTTCGGGTGTGAAATTGACAAATAGTGTTGGGGCAAACAGCGGTGCAACCGCGAGGCAGCTCTAGTGCTAAATCAGCCATATATAATTCAAATGTAACCCCTCCTAAGCCCCATGCATACGTCACATTCACCCTGCCTAGCTCCAGCGTCTCTAACCCCCCTTTCACATGGGCCCTTTCCGCACTAGACCTTTAATCCTGGTTCAGCCCTGTCCCTGAACTCACATTCTACCTGACACACGAGTTCACCCCTGTAATTATCTCGGGGGAATTTTTTGTTTCCACATTACATTGAGGTCACCCCAGTTTTGCCTCACACTTGTCCAGGGATAAACGGATGCCGTTACAACCAGGAATAAATGCAAGGTATTGTGTCGCGAGTTGAACTCTGATAAAACCAGGGATGAGATCCAAGTACAGAAAGGACCATGGGAAATATATAATTCCATTATCTACTAAGCAGGCTGGCACCAGAAGATTCAAGGACATTCCCCTGTGAACCAGAGAAAGGCTCTTAACAGTTACGCTTCTATGATAGTGCAGTCACACACTCCATGCTCACACCCTCTCCTAAGGAATTCCCCTCCCCCCAGGGTCCCGGGCAAACAGAGCGAAGCAAAGTGAAGCAAGTTTTGACAGGTGGACTCTATGGCATTATACCTCGCTAAGGTCCCTCTCCAAATTCTGCCTTCCCCAGACTTTGCCCCCAAATCTCCAGGAATTTCCCAACCTGGACTTGGCAACCCTAACCTCTTGCTATTGACGAACTGCAAAACAGGGTAAATAGCCTGGTTTTGTCAGATCTGGGTTGGCCCAGGTTAGTACTTGGAGGGGAGGCCACCAAGGAAGTCCAGGGAGGCTACGCAGAGGCAGGCCATGGCAAACAACCACTGTTCATCTCATAAACCTGTAAAGAAGGTGCCGCATGATGGAGTGAGCTCCCATCTCTAGTTCCAGCTCCTGCCAACCTAGCAGTTCGAAAGCAAGAAATTGCAAGTAGATAAATAGGGACCACTTTGGTGGGAAGGTAACAGCGTTCCGTGTGCCTTGGTGTTTAGTCATGCCGGCCACATGACCACGGAAACGTCTTCGGACAGCGCTGGCTCTTCGGCTTTGAAACGGAGATGAGCACCGCAACCCTAGAGTCGGATTCGACTGGCTTTCGAGCAAGGGAACCTTTACCTTTACCTTTAATTATCCTAAATTCTGATTGGGTCCAAATCTCCCGATGAATGCCAACTCAGCAGTCCGATGTCCATCCTGGCTCATGTCAAAGAATTTTTTTTTAAAGTAAAGAAAGCACATGCTTTCTTAGCCCTGAACAATCAAATGTAATTCTTCCTATATATGCATATGAGGTTAGGGAAGGAAGTTTTGCTTCATGGTCGAGAAGACCTGGATTAAAAGACATGCTGAGGCTAGAGTTGGCAACCTCCAGGTGGGCCCTGGAGATGCCCCAGAATTACAACGGATCTCCAGGTGACATAGATCAATTCCCCCAGAGAAAATGGCTGCTTTGGAAGGTGGGCTCTATGGCATGGTACCATGCTGAGGCCCCTCCTCTCCCCGACCCCCCCCCATCCTCTACCCCCAAATCTCCAGGGATTTTACTTGCCAAAGTTGGCAACACTGGCTGAGGACCTACACTATGTCAAGTTTGAGAATTACCAAAAATTGCAGTTGGAGCCAAACAGCTTATTTACTGTTGCAAAGGCGAGGAAGCGGTCCTGCTAGGAATCAGGGGGCATGTATGCACAAAAGCCATGTGGGATTGGGGGCTGTATGAATTGGGTAAGACTGAGTGTAAAAGCTGGTTGGACCCAATCCTTTGTAATGTAGTAATTTTTAGTAATTTATGTGTATTTAGAGGTCACTCATAATCTGATTTGGATGGCCCAAGCAAGCCTGATATTGTCAGATCTGGGAAGCCAAGCAGGGCTGGCCCAGGTTAGTACTTGGATGGGAGACCACCAAGGAAGTGCAGGGTTGCTACGCAGAGGCAGGCAGTGGCAAACCACCACTGTTCGTCTCTTGGCTTGAAAACCCGACATCTTTTATAATTCATGTAGTAACTGCAGCTAGAATTTTATCTGCATCCTACTGGAAACTTCCGTCAATACCTTCTGAACATGACCTAATAGTGAAGATTACGGAAAGTGTGGAAATGGACAAATTGACCTCGAGGTTAAAAGGGCAAATGGAAGAAGACTTGGTTGGACTAGGGACTCCATTTTATAATTGGATGAGAGAGAAATGTAAAGATGTGAACTTCCTAATATCATAAGCTTTTATGGACTTTTAAAACCTCACCGTCTCTCTCTGCATAACATGAAATGATAAGTAAAGTTATATGCAGAAAATTATTATTTTTGTTCTTTCCCCTGCCCCTTTCCCCTTCCCCATCTTTGTGTATTCTAAAAACTTAATAAAAATCTATTTCAAAAAGAAAACCCTACAGGGTCACTGTAGGCCAACTGGGACTTTATGGCACTTTCCACGCCCCACCCCACCACCCCCTATATTGGAAAGCCTGAACACCAGGTCGTGACATCACAGTAATGGCGACCAGGGTAGTCATAACATTCCCTGTGTGGCTGACTCGAGCAGGAGAAGATGACGTTGGTCTCTTTCTCCCGGGCTGGTTTTCTCTTTGCAAAAACGAGGGAGGCTTTCTGGAGTTGGTTTGGGGTTTGGGGTTTTTTTTTTTTGCACAGTGGCCATCTTTATTTTCTCGGAAGGAAGAGGACTCATCTTGCTTGCTTTTGGAGGACACTGGACGTGGTGGGTTTTGGAATGGAATACCGAGAGATTGGAGGGAGATTGAAAAAGTTAATCTGACCGGAGCGGGATGGGATGGGCTTGTTCCAGGTGGGCAGCTTTAAGACCATCACAGTTTTATTCACGGTGTGAGCTTTTGTGTGCATGCACACTTCCTCAGATACATTGGAATGGAAGTTAACTGTATGTATGTGTGTGTGTGTGTGTGTGTGTGTATATATATGCCTCTACATAGGTGAACAGAAAATTAGCATATAACAATGTCTATATACATATGAACTATCAATTTCCATTTCAGTGTATCTGAGGAAGTGTATGTGCAAATGAAAACTCGTTCCTTGAATAGAACTTTGTTCTAGTGGTGGGTTTGTTTCCTCTTCCTGCATAGCAGGCAAGTTGCTTCCATCTATGATGAAGGAGAATCAGAAGAAGAGCCTCAGGCTTCCTCTGATCATTCCCCATCTTTTCTGTGGCAGTTGCCAGGAATAGACTCAAAGCAACTGGTTGACAATATACAATGAGCACAATTAGCCAACAGTGGGCACAACATACGTGTGAAGGGATAGACTTACGGGAGGGGCTGTGGCTTAGCGGTAGAGCATCTGCTTTGCATGCAGAAAGTCCTCATTTCAATCTCCAGCATCTCAGTGAAAAGGATAAAGTAGTACTAAGTGATGTGAAAGACCTCCACCTGAGCTCCTGCTAGTCTGAGTAGATAATACTGACCTTGATGGACCAGTGGCCTGATTCAGTATAAGGCGGGCCTGTGTTCATCCATTCATAGAGTCAAACTAAATTTTCCATCATCAGAATGGAACTTTCCTGCCCCCACCCTTCCCACTGCAGCCTAGTGATCTGCTTGAAATGCTGTTCTGGGGGGATAGGGGACCCTGAGGAATGGCATGAAGGAAATCTGCAGTGGGTGGGGGGCATTTGACATTGCCCATTTAGTCTGGATTCAGCTCCAGGCTTCTTGGAATTGGAGGACTCTACCCTGGTGAGGACTCTACCCTCATTGCATTTCCAATGTGTGGCAGGAAAATAGGCAGGATCCCAAATGGATCATATCTGTACATTTTTTGGGAGAATGTAATAGAATAGCAGCCTTTGAAGCCAGGGAGTTTGTGTTGTACAACAGCGAGAGGGTTTGCCTGTAAGCTGGGAGAGACATTTCCGATAACCCATGAACTTGTTGTGCACCCTTGGGCTCCTGGCTGCTCTTTTGTAATTGAAGTTTACTGTATGTGAAAACATCTTACCTAAGTATGAGTTTGTACATATTAATATCTCATGCTGTGTCAATGGTAGATAAAAAGTAATACTGAAAATCAAAAGTTATTAAACTCTTAGTATTATTTGACAATACCATCATACAACAGACATCCACCACTTTCCTCTATTATATGCTTGTAAATTATATGAAACATACACTCAACTATGCAAGGGAAACTGAACTCAGTTACACTGTAAGCTAGTGTGAATACTGCAGTGAAAGAATCAAGAGAATATCTTGTTGAGTACACGAGAAACTGCAAGTTAAAACACTTGTGAAAGTAGCTGGCAACTGCAGAGTTCAGGGACTATTATGACTACCTTTGATGACGTCACGACCTGGTGTTCAGGCTTTCCAATATAGGGGGTGGTGCCCCCCCCCAAACTGTAGTTTGCTTAGCTGGGGCATGACACCTGACTGTAGTTTGCTTAGCTGGGCCAACACCTGACTTCTAAATACCTTCCCTTATGGAAATAAGAAGAAGAAGAAGAAGAAGAAGAAGAAGAAGAAGAAGAAGAAGAAGAGATTGGATTTATACCCCGCCTTTCACTACCCAAAGGTGTCTCGGAGCAGCTTACAAACTCCTCCCCCCCCCCCACAACAGACACCCTGTGAGGTAGGTGTGGCTGAGAGAGTCCTGACAGAAACTGCCTTTTTTCCAAGAACAGCTCTTATCAGAACTACGGCTTGCCCAAGTTCATCCAGCAGGTACAAGTGGAGGAGTGGGGAATCAGACCGGGTTCTCCCAGATTAGAGTCCGCGCATTTAACTACTACACCAAACTGGCTCTCACACCAAACTGGTTGCATTCTGCCACTTGATGCACACAGACACAGAGCGCAAAGGCTACATGACTTCCTATGCTATAGATTTCAAGGAAGGAAAACCCATTAGTTAGGTTGCGAGAGCTATAAAGCAAACTCATTATCTTGCTTGTAAAATGCATACCCAGAAGCTGCTGCCAAGCCTCACTGTATCGCATGCCCAGAGGATATTTATTTGCTTCCCTTTCTTTCCCCCACAGCATTATCATCAGGGCGCAAATTCTACATGCAGCGTTGTCCCAGTTATTCAGCACTGATGTATAATCAAGGGTGTTCGGGGTAGCCACTCACTCATGTGTGAGAAAATCAAATAGTTCGGCATCTTTGATCTCATTGCATTTCATTGCTTCTGTAATTTATTGGGCTGCTAAATGAAAGTGGCGCCCTGAGACGGCTGTTGGTTTGTTTCCACTCCTTTTCTCTCTGCAGCCCCTTTGAGTTTAAAAAATCATAATAATAATCTATGATGAGCTCAGACTTCAGTTACAAAGTTGCTTGGTAATCATCTATGCAGTCTGGGGCATTTCATAGGATCATAGAATCATAGACTTAGAAGGGACCTCCAGGGTCATCTAGTCCAACCCCCTGCACAAGGCAGGAAATTCACAAATACCTCCCCCCTCCACACCCACAGTGACCACTGTTCCATGACCAGAAGATGACAAAAAAAAAAACCCTCCAGGATCTCCAGCCAAAATGGCCTGGAGAAAAATTGCTCCCTGACCCCCAAAGTGGCAATCAGCGTTTCCCTGGGCGTGTAAGAAAGGGCCATGAGAACTAAGCACTGAGGCAACCCTTCCTGCCCTCCCTCTCATGATCTGCCTAAGTTCACAGAACCCGCATTGCTGTCAGGATCTAGCCTCTGTTTGAAAACCTCCAAAGAAGGAGAGCCCACCACCTCCCGGGGAAGCCTGATCCATTCAGCAACCGCTCTAACTCTCAGGAAGTTCTTCCTAATCTTTAGCTGAAAACTCTTCTGATTTAATTTCAACCCGTTGGTTCTGGTCCGACCTTCTGGGGCAACAGAAAACAACTCCACACCATCCTCTATAGAACAGCCCTTCCAGTACTTGAAGATGGTCCTGGCTGTAGAATGGATATAAAATGAGAAAAATTGGGCGTGAAAGCTGGCCTGGGCGAAGGAAGTTTCCAGACATCAGCAGGATTTGCTCCATATTTTTTTGGAGGGGTGCTTGGCAAGATATCTTCACCTGGGCCCTTTTAAGCCCTGTAATTGCTAATAAGGCACAACGAAGTCTCTGTGACATAGTAGGGGCTTAGGGGGTGATCTTCCAGTCTGCGTGGAAGTGAAAGGCCTGTGTATCTGTGGTTGGCAGTCAGGCCATTGCATCCCCATGCTGAACCTTGCCAACCTCCAGGTGGGGCCCGGAGATCTTCTGGAATTACAACTGGGATCAGTTCCCCTACAGAAAATGGCTGCTTTGGAGAGTGGTTCCTATGGTACTACTGTCGAGGTTTGCGCGGTGCTAGCCCACTGCAGGTTGCGAGTGGTGTGAGAGTATTAGAGAAGACGTAAGTCTTATAGGCTTGGTGTAAAACTATGTACAATTTATTTACACGAGCCTCCACCAATATATTGCACAGAACGACAAAAGGCTCACGCAGACACCAGGTGTCCATCAGGAAGGATAGTACACTGTACAGCATCACATTTATACTAGCATTGTCCAATCAGGACCCAATCCTGAGTCACTGTTAATTAGCTCTGCTATCAACTAAACAGAACCGGTTGGAGCCAGCTCTACTGACACTCTGAGCTGTCAGCTCCTGTCAAACAGATTGATATGATCTACAGCCAGACTTATAGAACACATGGATGTTGACAACTACACCCCATGGAGGTTCCTCCCCTCCTCAAACCCTACCTTGCCCAGGTTCTACCCCCCAAAACTCCAGGATTTCCCCAACGTAGAGTTGGCAACCATACACTGGCTACAAGGTTGCTCTCTCTTTAATGAGAAAAACACTGCTCCAGGAAGCCCAAGCAGCCCCGGTACTTTGCTAGAGATGAGCATGAACTGGCACATGAACTAAAGTTCATCATGAATTTTGGCTGGTTTGTGGTTTGTGAAGAGATGCTCGTGAATTAAAGATCCACCACAAACTTCCATGAATTTTAAGGCAATTCACGATGGTCTGTGAAGAGCAGAAAGCAGGGGTTTTAATGGCTTGGAGTTATTTAAACCCCTGGTTTCTACTTCCTGCTGCTCAGCTGTTTGGTTTAAATGGCTCCAAATAATTTAAACCACTGATTTCTGCTCACCGTGAAAAGTGGCAGGGAGCAGAAAGCAGGGGTTTAAATGGCTTGGAGTCATTTAAACCTCTTCTTTCTGCTCCCCACCACTTTTGGCAGCGAATAAAAAGCAGAGGTTTAAATGGCTCTGAGCCATTTCACCCCCAGCTTTCTGCTCGCTGCCACTTACCGCAGGAAGCAGGAAGCAGAAAGCAGGAGGTTAAGTGACTCAGAGCCATTCAGATTCCTGCTCTCTACTCCCTACCAAAAGCAGCGGGGAGCAGAAAGCAAGGTCATGAATTGATACGAACTGGTTTGGTTCACAAACCCACGTATCGGTTTGTGGTTTGGTTCGTGGTTCAACCCCGAACTGAACCACAAAAATGTGGTTCACGCCCATCCCTATCATTTGCTTTTCATTCATCTAAGAACAGGACTACCACAGGTCCTTCAAGGAGGTTTTTGAAGAGTGTGCTTGGCACTTCAAATGGGGAGGGGAAAGAGAGCAAGACAGCAAGAAGATACCATGACATGTTTTGGCTAATCTGTTTTCACTGAAATTTGCCCTGGAATGGAATGACAGAGGTTCTTCACTGGGTATTGCTGGGTTTTCAGCTAAGCACTTCCAAAGTCAAATAGGGTTTGCCACCCCCCTAGGTCGGGAAACCCCTGGAGATTTGGAGGTAGAGCATGAAAAAGGTGGGGTTAGGGAGAGGAGGAACCTCATTGGTGTCATAGAATCTGCCATTTTTCTCCATGTGGACTGATCTCTGTTGCCTGGAGATGAGTTGTGATTCCAGGACATCTCAGGCCCCCAGTCAGATGAAAGGCATACAAGTGTCAAGCGCGGCAGGCAAAGAGGTTGTGCAGAACTTGCTCCGAGCCCAGAGAGGCTCTGAAACAGCAGCCGAACTCCATCGTGCTGAAACCTCCCTTTCAAGCAAGGGCGTGTGCCTTCCCATTACAGTCCCTTGATGGTTCCCTGTAGTTCTTTTGAAGCCATTTTGTGTAAATAATTTGCCTCTTCAAAGTCTGAGTAGTTTGTGTTTTTTTTTAAAAAAAAGGGAAAGCAAAACAAAGAATGCTGCTGGGATGCCTTATTTGTACGAACAAACAAGAGCATGCAGGAAGAGAGGGAGGGCTGGCGAGAGATAAAATTCAATTAAACAGCCCATTTTAAAGTCAACAGATTGGTCCTTGTTCAGTAAATTAACTTCTCCTGCCCAGAATTTCAGGTGAGATTTTTTTTTGAAGGGCATGCTGCCGAATTAGATGCAGAGCATCTGCTGAATTTCAATAAACTCGAGGTGTTGCCCTTAAACATATGAACCTGCCTTATGTAAAGTCCAACCACTGGTCATTCTAGCTCAATATGGTTGTGTTGCTGGGCAGCAGGTCTCCAGGGACCGAAGCTGAGTTATCTACTCTCTTCAGTATCAGAGACATCGGCACTTCCTGCACTCTGCTTTTAATCCATGTTCACTGCGCAATTCTGCACTAAAATCGAGTCCTCCAAGCAATTCTGCACTGAAATCGAATCCAGCCTTCTTTTTCATCCAAGTCCCCCCCCCCCGATTCTGCACTAAAATCAAGTTCAGCCTTCCTTTTATTTCCCCCTGATCTGCATTACATTACCTTCCTTTGGTGGTCAGCCCGGTTTGGTGTAGTGGTTAAGTGTGCGGACTCTAATCTGGCAGAACCGGGTTTGATTCCCCACTCCTCCAAATGCACCCACTGGATGACCTTGGGCAAGCCATAGTTCTGTCAGAGCTGTTCTTGAAAAAGAGCAGTTTCTGTCAGAACTCTCTCAGTCCCACCTACCTCACAGGGTGTCTGTTGTGGGGAGGGGAAGGGAAAGGAGTTTGTAAGCCGCTCTGAGATTCTGAGTGAAGGGCGGGGTATAAATCCTATCTCCTCCTCCTCCTCCTCCTCCTTCCAGCCTGCTATTACTCTGGGTTATTTGGGTCCCTTCCGCATTTGCCTGCCACTCTAGATTTTCTCAGAGTTTGAGTCGAGGCAATTTAAGGCCACGGCAAAACAGCATCCAAATAACCCGGGGCAAGAGCAGGCTGAAACTGGGCTGACCACTGAAGGGAGGGAATGTAATGCAGAATGGGGAGAAAACCCAGAATAAAAAGAAGATTGAACTCAAATTTAGTGCAGAATGGAAAAAAAAACCCCACCTGGATTAAAAAGAAGGTTGTATTCAATTTTAGTGCAGAATTGCTTGGAGGACACCACGGTGAACATGGATTAAAAGGAGAGGGCAGAAAGGGCCTTGGATGCTGTTTTGCCGTGGACTTAAAGTGCCTCGACTCACTGAGAAAATCCGGAGTGGCAGGCGAACGCATAAGGGACCACTATGCCCCTTGATATCAGCATAACTGAAATGGAGATGGAATCTGGGACTTTCTGAAGGTAAAACTTTTGCTTTACCATTGAGCCACACACGCTGCCCAGGGATCACTGCCAAAAAAATGGCCAGGAGAGCAAAGACCCCCTAAATCAATGGTCCAGCACGTGGTGTCTGTGTAGGGTTGCCAGGTCCCTCTGGGCAGCTGGCGGGGAATGGGGGGGGGGTGAGCTTACCAGGAGCTGGGAGTTTCTTCACACCTTTCAGCGACGTGGCCACATGACTTCCAATGAGACCTGGAAGTGACGTAGGCATGTTGGGGAATGTTGAGGTCAGGGCCAGCCCCAGCATATTTTGCACCCTAGGCAAGGATCCCTTCTGGTGCCCCCCGTGTCCCCCGTGCACCCCCCGCCAGAGCCAGCAGGGGCGCTCTTGGCAGGGGTGGGTGCAGTTTGGCGCCCCTAAGGGCCGGGGCGCTCTAGGTGAACGCCTAGTTTGCCTAGTGAGCGAGCCGGCCCTGCTTGAGGTGACGCTCTAGTTTTTGGGTAAAAACTCTCTAGTAGAATTAGCTTCTACCATGGAGTTTTTGCCCCAAAACCAGAGCATCATCCTGATGTGCCCCGTAGCTAGGGAATTCTTTGGGAGGGGGCCTCGGGGGGGGGACCAGCTAATTAAATGGAAGTACAGTGCAGGTGGTAAGTTGGAGCATTTTGGGGGCAGCCCAGGAGGGAGGGGGCCCAGAAGAAACACTAGGGGGCTGGGCCCCATGGGCCCCATGTTAGCTATGGGCCAGCTCATTTCTGGGATACGCTGAAGTCACACGGTAGACACATCGCTGAAATGTCAGGTGTTCCTCCCTTGTTATAAAGGCTGGGGAGCCCTGACACAGGGCACAGGGATAGGCTTGCCGAAATTGCAATCCTAAACAGAGTTACATCCTTTTAAGTCCCCTGAAGGGTACAGAGTGGTATAACTCTGCTTAGGACAGCACTGTTAGCTTCCTTGTTCTGTGGCACTGGAAAGCAGAGGTCCATCAGTGGCTATGAGCCACAAGGTATAGACAGGAACTCTTGGTCTGGGGCAAGTGAGGCTCTGTATCCTTGGTGTTTGGGGGGGGGGCAACAGTGGGAGGGGTTCTAGTGTCCTGGCCCCACTGGTGGACCTCCTGATGGCACCTGGTATTTTTGGCCACTGTGTGACAGAGCGTTTGTTAAATACTGGTTTCCATGGATGAACAGACCCCAAGTATAGTGATCATCTCTCTTTATCAGTGATTTCAGGAAGGAGGAAAAGGACTGAAAATCCCTGGCAGAAGCCTGGTTTTTAAACATGCCAGACACCCCACCCCAAACACACCCCACTCCCAATGATAGGCTATTTACATTACATTGTCTCTCTATTGGTCCATTCTAGGAGCCTTGTTTCTCTATTGGTCCATTATAGGATCCTAGCCAGCTATTGTTCGTGGATGCAAGCTCAACCCGACCCCAGGGCTAGTTGTGGCTGACTCATCCTTACTACACAACAGCGTTGGACTGGATGGGCCAGTGGCCTGATCCGACATTGGCTTCTCTTATGTTCTTATGTAAAGCTACTTCAGTCGCATTGGGAAAGAGCCATTTCCAAAAAGGTGCCTTACCTGCATTAGAAACCGACCAGTCCACATTTTAAAAAAACCATAAGCACAACAGAAAGTGTGTGTGTGTGAGAGATGTCTGTGCGAAGATGCTCATTCTTATTCCCACAGCGCCGTTTGTAGACGGAAACACAATCTTCCAGTGGGCTAGATGTGTGCTGAATCTGCTTCGTATTGTATTAATGTCTCATAACCGAAATGTTCGCATGCAATCATGGACTTAATAAACGCCGTATTTCTTATTACAATCGAGGGAGGGAGCGTTCTCCCGCTTGGAGAATAAACGCGTCGCTTGGATTTCTGACTGAGGAGCCTGTGTTAGAGAGGGCAGGAGGGAGAACTTCTTGCTCTTCTATGTACGCTTGGCTTTTCTGCTCGATTGCCTAGCAAAGCAGTTGACAATATAGGATTCAATTCAGATGGGAATAAGGGGCATAGATTTGTTTCCGGCAGGGCTGCCACCCTCCAGGTGGAGGCTGGAGTTCTCCTGGAATGACAGCTGATCTTCAGACGACATACATTGCTTGTTAGTTATTTATTTAAAACATTTACTCCACTTCTCCGGGAGACAACGGCTGCTTTGGAAGGTGGACTGCGTGGCATTATACCCTACCGAGGTCCCTCTCCTCCTATAAATTATCAAAGTTTTACCCTAACCTACCAAATGAGCTGCGGTGGCTCAAGTGGTTAAGACGCTGAACTGCAGGCTGTGGAAGGTTGGTAGTTCAGCAGTTCGAGACCTGAGTGTGCCGCATGACGGAGTGAGCTCCCATCTCTAGTTCCAGCTCCTGCCAACCTAGCAGGTTGAAAGCAAGACATTGCAAGCAGATAAATAGGTACCACTTCGGTGGGAAGGTAACAGCGTTCCGTGCGCCTTGGTGCTTAGTCATGCAGGCCACATGACCACGGAAAGGTCTTCGGACAGCGCTGGCTCTTCGGCTTTGAAACGGAGATGAGCACCGCAACCCTAGAGTCGGACTCAACTGGCTTTCGAGCAAGGGAACCTTTACCTTTACCTTACCAAATGATTGTTGGAAATGTCAAAAAAATGTTGGTTCTTTTTTTTCATATGTGCTGGAGATGTGATAGGGTTTAAAAATCTTGGTCTAGAGGCTGGGTTGGATGCATGTTAGGGAGGGCAGGGACCTCAGCAGGTTACACTGCCATAGAGTCCACCCTCCAAAGCCGCCATTTCTCCAGGGGAGCTGATCTCTGTAGTCTAGAGATGAGCTGTAATTCTGGGATATATAGTATTGTGTAGTGGGTTGACCGCGTGGCTAGGCCCACTCAGCTCCCATAACATGGTGCACGCTTGACTCTTACACAACAAAAAGACCAAAAATATTGCTGCACAAGTTCATATGCTTACAAAACTAACAATAATGACATTTTAATATGTCATTATTGTTAGTTTTGTAAGCATATGAACTTGTGCAGCAATATTTTTGGTCTTTATGTTATCTAAATTGCTGGGTCCTGGTTACTTTACTCTTACACAACAAAGACAAAGACAAACGGCCAGGAGGCCAACTATATACATATCCAGGGGACACCCCTGGATCCCATTGGGAGGTTCGGAATTCCCTCCCCGTTTCTATTGGCTCCCCGTTGGAGAGACCAAGAGACCAGTTCCCATTGTCCACCCAGGGTCAAGCCCTGGGTCGCCGCTGGCCCCTGGTGCGGCCAGCAGACACAACAGATAGTCTAGAGAAGAGGAGGTTGAGGAGGGGACAGGATGGCTCTCTTGAAGTATCTGAAGGTCTGTCACTCAGAGGAGGGCCGGGAGCTGTGCCTGTTGGCAGCAGAGGAGAGGACTCACAAGAATGGGTTTCAATTAAGGGCGGGAAGGTACCGGCTGGATCTTAGGAAAAACTATTTGACGGAAAGAGTTGTGCCACAGTGGAATCAGCTGCCTCGGGAGGTGGTGAGCTCCCCCTCACCGGCAGTCTTTCAGCAGCAGCTGAACAAACACATGTCAGGGATGCTCTAGGCTGATCCTGCATTGAGCAGGGGGTTGGACTAGATGGCCTCGATGGCCCCTTCCAACGCTGTGATTCTACATGATTCTATGAAATCCCCAGGTTCCACCTGGAGGCTGGCAACCCTCAGCATCCCTCCCCACATCGTTCCTCTTTAACAGAAATTACCAGGGCAATCCCACACCATGTGGAAACGGCTCCCATATCACAATGGCAGTGCATTGCCTGAGCCTCTGTTTACACCACTTATTGGAAATTATTCCCATGTCAGACCTTCTCTCCAAGAGGGGCTGCACACAATACTTCCCCCCCCTCCCCAAGATTTCCCAGCGCAATCAGCTCTCTGGCCGTTCCTTCTGATGGGTGCCAAATGCCCGCTTCCCTCTCCGCACATTACGTTTCTAATTTAAAACTGGTGCTGCGCAGTTGCTCTTTCGTACTCATCACATGAATTGTTTTGCCGAAATTACTCCATAAATCAAGGGAATGGACCAAAATAGCTTCACTGGGTCTCCTGTTTGCTTAATGTTCACATGCCAGGCATAACTGATTCATTCTCTAGCGGACCCCGGAGAACTGTAAAATCCAAAAGAGGAGACAATGTCTGTTCAAAAGCGCACAATATTATTCTTAAAAGAAATAAAGGGGGGGGGGGAGAGAGAAAGTGAGCGATGAAAGGGAGGCTGCTGGAAGCAGGTTGATTATTATACCTCGTCTGTAGTAATTAGTGCTTTCTCCCCAGTGTAGCGATTACAGCAAGTATAATTATTTATTATTTATTAAAAAGCAAACCGTGGAGCTGCAATCCTGTACTCTGCAGCGGTCTGCAGGTGAAAACGTGGACATTCTCTCACTAAGGAAAGGGCTCCTCCCGGGGTCTTCTCAGTCCTAGGGCTGCCAGTCAGTGTTCCCTCTAAGCTGAGTTAGTGTGAGCTAGCTCACAGTTTTTGAGCCTCCAGCTCACACATTTTTGTCTTAGCTCAGGAAGGACGGCCCCAGAGCAAACTAATTTATGCAGCAGCCAAATCGCTCGCTCACAACTTTGTCGCTCACAAAGCGGAATTTTCGCTCGCAAGACTCCACAGCTTAGAGGGAGCATTGCTGCCCGTCTCCAGGTGGTAAGTTATACAAAGATACAGAAGATCAAACCGTTCAAATTAACGAAAAACAGGCCTCGGTTCCTGCCGGAGCGCACCGGAGCACTGCTCCGCCAGTCAGGAGCCCAGGAGGAGGGCACATAAGCTCCTCCCCCTGCTCCCACCAGCCGTCAGTTGGGACACGGGGGGGGGGCGTCCCCCCCCGCCTCCCTGAGCCCCGGGGTGGTGGTCTTGGACTTGTAGGGGCAAATTCCACCTCTCACGTGAGAGGTCATTCTGGCTCCCCCAGCTCTCCTTAGGGGCTCTTTAAAAAGTTATGGCCACCGCTGCTGTTCTCGGCAGCAGCTGCGACGCCTGTGCGGGGGGAGGGGCTGGGCGAAACGTTCTCCTGCCTCCCTGAGCCCCGGGGTGGTGGTCTTGGACTTGTAGGGGCAAATTCCACCTCTCACGTGAGAGGTCATTCTGGCTCCCCCAGCTCTCCTTAGGGGCTCTTTAAAAAGTTATGGCCAAAGTCGCAGCAGCAGCTGCATTGCCTGCGTGGGGGGGGGGGGCGGGGCGAAATGTTCCCTTGCCTCCCTGAGCCCTGGGGTGGTGGCCTTGGACTCGTAGGGGCAAATTCCACCTCTCGCGTGATGGCAAATTCCACCTCTCGCGTGTGACATCATACGCACAGTGCCGACTCACTCAGTAGGCAAACTAGACGTTCGCCTAGGGCGGAGCCATCATGGGGGCACCAAACTCATAGGGGCAAATTCCACCTCTCGCGTGTGACATCATACGCGCAGGTCCGGCTCACTCAGTAGGCAAACTAGACATTCGCCTAGGGCGGAGCCATCATGGGGGCGCCAAACTCGTAGGGGCAAATTCCACCTCTCGCCTGACATCACACACGAGAGGTCATTCTGGCTCCCCCAGCTCTCGGGATGGGCTCTTTAAAAAGTTATGGCCGCTGTAGCTGTTCTCGGCGGCAGCTGCAACGCCCATGTGGGGGGGCGGGGCGGGGGGGCAAAACGTTCCCTTGGCTCCCTGAGCCCCGGGGTGGTGGCCTTGGACTCATAGGGGCAAATTCCATTCTGGCTCCCCCAGCTCTCGGGAGGAGCTCTTAAAAAAGTTATGGCCACCACTGCTGTTCTCCACGGCAGCTGCGACGCCGTGGAGTATGATTAGTAGATGGTGGGGCTGAACTGATGCTCTCGCACGTTATGAGAAGACAAGAGTCACTAGAAAAGACCATGATGCTGGGAAAAGCTGAAGGCCGCAGGAAAAGAGGAAGACCCAGCATGAGAAGGACTGACTCGATCCTCAGTTTGCAAGACCTGAGTAAGATTGTTAACAACAGGATGGTTTGGAGGTCATTCATTCATAGGGTGACCATAAGTCGAAAGCAGCTTGATGGCACATAACACATAAACATGAGAGTACTTTTTTTCTGACTTAAACTGGAGATAACATTTACACCACAAAAGTTGTTTTAAGAGTGTGTAAGGATCACTTTTCCTTGGAGAGAGCCACCCCCTTGTTACCTAATGTGCTGAGAAAGAACTCATGAGAAAGCTCTGAGAAAGAACTCATGCAGAGATGCAATGGGCATCCTCCTCCTCGGATAAGGAATACTGCTGCATCACTGCACTGGAAGAGATTCCGTGATCCAATTGCATCCAATACAAAGATGGATCAGGATGACCTGCCCCCAATGGAGTCTGATTGTAAGGACATTAGGCCAGAGCAGGGAATCGTACAGAGAAGCAGCAGGCAGTCTCCTGTGTCCAAGAGTATTTTATGCTCACAGAAATCTCTAATTATTTTACCTTATTGTGCATTTTTTGCTGGTTTAGAGCACTACCCAATACACCACTGCACTTCACTGTGGCGACCGTTCTGTGACTCCCACGTGCCACTGCACTGTGTGTGTACAATAGAGGTTTGCATTAAGGAAGTTTCCAACGGTGACTTTGGGAATTTCCAACAGCATTCAAGGCCGACGAACATCAATGCGCACCCAAGGCGGTAAAGGAATCCTTTGTGGTGGGTGAAGAGCAGGCGAGGAAATCTCCCTTCTGCATTCAGCACAATCTCAAGAATATTTCCTTGCCTTTTAATAACCGCGTGTCAGTTCCCACTGAGCCAAGTGTCAAAACCATTCCTTCGAGACAGACTGCAGTCAGCGCTCCGAACGAACACGCTTCTCCCCAGTTCTGCTGTTCTGCCCACTATTAAAGTTTGCTTATCAGACGATTCTCTATTTGTTCATCAGTGCTTCGAGCAAGCACCCCGTTAAATCGCGGTTCGGTTACGGAAGCGCATCAGGAAGTGACACTGTCTGCTGACACGCAGACTGGATTGATCAGAACCTAGAAACCCAGAAAGTGGGCTGAAGGCATGTGAAGCAGTTCGTCACACTCTGAGATCAATGCCCTCCCCTTCTGTCGGGCAGCTGCTGGATCTTGCAGGCTGTGGCACCACCGGGCAGTGCCTGGTAACGGGTCAAGGTAACAAAAAAGATAATGCTAGAATGACGATGTTTGTTACAAAATACTTAGAGCAATGATTTCCCTTTTTCTGAACTGGAGAAGATTTCTCCTAAATTGCTTGCATCCGTTAGACAAGTATGTATGGATGAAATGGGGAAGAAGAAGAGAAGTGATTGGATTTATACCCCGCCCTTCACTACCCAGAGGAGTCTCAGAGCGGCTTACAAACCCCTTTCCCTTCCCCTCCCCACAACAGACACCCTGTGAGGTTAAAGAAGAAGAAGAGGAGCTTGGATTTATACCCCTCCCGTCACTACCCAAGGGTGTCTCAGAGCTGCTTACAGACTCCTTTCCCTTCCCCTCCCCACAACAGACACCCTGTGAGGTAGGTGGGGCTGGGAGAGCTCTTGACAGAAATGGCCAGAACTATGGCTTGCCCAAGGTCATCCTGCAGGTGCAAGTGGAGGAGTGGGGAATCAAACCCGGTTCTCCCTGATTAGAGTCCGCACACTTAACCACTACACCAAACTGGCTCTCTTTGGAATAGTTCCAAGGACCGATATACAAAACAGCAGCAATACTTCCACCAACTGATTTGCAAAACAGCAAGACGCACCCCTCTGAAGGACCGATATACAAAACAGCAGCAATACGTCCACCAACTGATTTACAAAACAGCAAGACGCGCCCCTCTGGACTGAAGGCAGTTTTGTTTAATGACTTCTTCGACTTGATTCCGACAGCGAGAATACTTTCAACAATTCTTGTTTGGGACTGTGATATGGAGTATAATAGCAGAAGCTTATTAGATCGACATGCTAACAATAAACTCTCTTTACTATATAATGAATAAAAATAGGCTACAAAACAATTACCACATAGTTACAACATGTAACTCACCCCAAAGTGAATGAGCAAAACTTCAGTAATGTGGACCCAGCCTGCTACTGTTCAAAAAGTTATTTTCACAAAGATTCTTATCGCATCAGGCTGATGGCTGTTCTTATATGAAGATCAGGTGTTGTTAACGAAGGCCTGTGATTCTTAAAGCTATATACATATTCATAAATATGCTGAAAAATCTATACTAGTATTAAGTCCAAACAGAGCAAATGTGCGTAATCTATGTGTCCAATAACTTTCTTGCTGTAATAACATCTTAGCAATATCCTCTCTGAGGTAGGGGTGTGGTCGATGTTTGTATATGACTAGAGCTATTTTTGGGCAGGAACGCACAGGAACGGAGTTCCAGCTGGCTCCAGAGTTGGCCACGCCCAGCAGGAACTCATTAGCATAATAAGCCACACCCAACAGCTACATAAGGGGTGTGTGGCCTAACATGCAAAGGAGTTTGCTCCAAAAAAAGCCTGGGTTTTGACAACAAACAAGGTAAACAGAATAAGGAGGGAAAGGTGGCTGTGGCTGGATGACCACACTTCTGGTAACATGGGGGTGTGGCCTAATAGGCTAATGAGCTGTGCTGTCAGGGGTGTGGCCTAACATACTAATACGTTTCTGCTATTGGGTGTGGCCTGTTATGCTAATGAGTTCCTGCTGGGCTTTTTCTACCAAAAGAGCCCTGTATATGACAAAAAATTAACTCCTGTATGGAGTGCTGCATTTCTTTAAAGTGTAATACCACTGGGGCATCTAGCACTTCATGCCTAATTGTCGAATGGTGCTCCAACACCCCGTTCTTCAATGTTCTTAAAGACATACCTACATATAATTTATTACATATGCATACAGCCATGTACACAATTTGTTTTGAATTGCCATTAGACAGATGCCTTAATCTAATTCTACAACCATCCTGTGGATTTACAAATTCTTTGATGACCAATGCATGTTCACATGCTAAACAGTGGCCACAGGCAAAGTGTCCGTGGGTATCGCTATGATTTTAAAAAATCAGACCTAGTCCTGATATCTGCCCTTATCAATGAATTCCTAAGATTCTTAGGGTTTCTGACTCCAATTCGGGGTGTATTTGAACACCCAGGAATGTGGGACACAATGTGCCAGTATTTAGAAATAGATTTCTTAATCACCAGAATCTCAACAGTAAAATCACGGAGTTGCCGGTGATTCCTAGAGCTCCCCTATGCCACTTCTGTTTCTTTTTAATGGAACTGATGCTGCCGCTGAGGTCCCAATCCAAAGGGAACTTTATTCTCTGGTTAGAAGCTCAGGAAAGGATTGGAAGGAGGGGCAGTTCTGCAAGTTTAAAGCAGATGCTGGCTTACACGTTGCTAGCTGGCCACACCGCTGCCTGATGCCTGCCCCAAAGACTTTGCCCTATCCGCAAAAGCAATTTTGCACTTAATTTTTTTGTTTCCTTCTTTAAGCAATGAATCAGGCAAGAAATACGTGGATGTGTGTATTATGGTTGCTAACCGACAGGTGCGGCCGGGAGATCTCCTGCTATTACAAGTCACCTCCAGCCCCTGGAGAAAAGCGCTGCTTTGGAGGGCAGACTCTATGGCATTAGACCCCACTGAGGTCCCTCCCCTCCTCAAACCCCGCCCTCCCCAGGCTCCACCCCCAGAACCAACAGGTATTTCCATAGTTTGTGTACTAAGTACCGTCAGGTCGCTTCCAGTTTATGGTGACCCTATGAGTTAATGTTCTCCAGAACATCCTGTTGTTAACAGCATTACCTACCTCACAATGTGTCTGTTGTGGGATGTCTGGATGACCTTATCTAGATTACCTTGGGCATAGTTCTGTCAGAGCTGTTCTCTCAGGAGCAGTTCTTTAAAGAGCTCTCTCAGCCCCACCTACCTCACAGGGTGTCTGATGTGGGGAGGGGAAGGGAAAGGAGTTAGTAAGCCGCTCTGGGACTCCGAGTGAAGGGCAGGGTATAAAACCAATCTCCTCCTCCTCCTCCTTCTTCTGTATTGTGAATAGTTGAGACAGGTTAGGATGAGTCCACCTGGGGCATGAAAGATACTAAACGCATGGACCGCTATTCAAGAAGGCCTTTGCCAATGCTAGCTTGCTCACTCTCTCTACAAATGTGGGATTTGAGTTTTTGGATTCAGAAGGAATGTGCGTGACAAGACCAGGCGTGCACATCGAATCTTGAAGGAGAACCGCTTAATGTATGCCATCCCATTTCAGATTGCTATTTCACCATTACGGTGAATTTTTTTATTCACCGAAAGGTTCATTCTTTCTCTTTGTCATTTGAATGGATTTGCAATTAAGGCCTTTGTTTAATTTCCTTAAAAGATCATTCCTGTGTACACGGCCTCACTGCAATTCCATTTTTAAATGTAATTGGTTCTCAATCCCTGAGGATATTAATGGCGGCCCCCACACGGCTACATTTTAATGCAAGACACTGTGATTTCGAACTAGCTGAGTAAAAAATTAAACAAAGGAAGAAGAGGCCCAAGTTTATGATGGAGGGGGGGAGTTCCTTACATTTGCTCCACTCAGTTCAACACATGAGGTCCATGCAGGGTAAGACCCATCTCTTCCCTATCGTCTTTCACTGCAGTATCAAGCACAGAGCCAAGATACAGCATCCCATTGAATTACTGTAGGTGTAGGATAGCCTGATCTTTGTCAGATATCGGAAGCTAAACAGTTCGGGCTGCCAGCCTCCAGGTGGGGCCTGGAGATCTCCTGCTTGTACAACTGATCTCCAGCTGACAGAGATCAGCTCCCCTGGAGAAAATGGCTGCTTTGAAGGGTGGACTCTATGGCATTGTACCATGCTGTGGCCTCTCCTCTCCCCTCCCCAAACCCCGCCCTCTCCTGGATCACCCCCAAAGTCTCCAGGTATTTTGCTTCTTTCCTGGCAACCCTATAACCAGGGCTGACTCTAGTCAGTATGGATGGGAGACCACCAAGGACTACCAGAGGCAGGCAAATGGCAACCCACCTCTGAACGTCTCTTGACTTGAAAACCCCACCAGGTCACTATAAGTCAGCTGAGACTTGATGGCCCCCCCCCAAAAAAAAGCCCTCTCTATCTTGTGCCTTGTGCAGGGGGTTGGACTAGATGACCCTGGAGGTCCCTTCCAACTGTATGATTTTATGATTCTGTGATTTTGGCTGAGTATGGATGCTTTTGAATGGTTCGTCTTTAGGGTTGCCAGGTCCCTACCTGTTGCCAGCAGGGGGCTCCATAGAGTTTTCCCCCTCAGATGCTAGAGCACCCATACAGTTTTTCCTCCATAGAGTTCCTTCTCAGATGCTAGAGTGTCCCCCTCCCCCGCAACGTGCCTTGCATGAGGACGTCAACCCTAGAGCCGCCCCAATTCCAGAGTGGCTTATTAGGGTGTGAACATTCCTGTGTTTTTGCCTTTCTGCCATCAAAACAGAAACAGCCCTCATTTTGAGGTTTGTGAAGCTTTCCCTTTAGATCCCACCAAACCACAGGGAACTCTCTAGGCTCTGGGTTCCATGACAGGCTGCCAATTTACAGCCATGTCTGTCAAAAACGCCACATGGACAGCCCGGTAAGAGAGACCTTGGAGAAGGTTGTTTAGCTATACTGAGCTTCAAATGAACGGGGTGGCGGCATCTGTATTTAAGACTCAATTTAGCGCGTTTGTTCGGGGAGCGCATTACGGCGCACAGAGGCTTTTATGAGATGCAAACAGCTGGGGAAACATAGCCAGCCGTTTCCCCATTAATACTCATTTGAATTTTCTGATGGGTTTGCTTCAGCTGAGTTCCCGGCCTTAATTGGGACATGCCTTGTCATTTCTTTTGGAGCAAGGGCTGGGAGGGAGGAGGTCTTTCCGCTCCCAGGTTCAGGAATCAATCTCTGAGCGGGGAAAGCGAGGACTTCGAGCCCACTGTAAATCTGGGTGGGGGAATGAGATACGCAAAGCGAAGAGCCAGATGTTCTTAAGAATTATTTATTACATATATACCCTGCTTTATTTCCCACCAGAGATGGGTTGAGAAGCAAAGAATGCAATTCGACAACAGCACAGTCGTAACCGCCAATGCCCCCTCTAAGCTGTGGAGTCTTGTGAGCAAAAATGCTACTTTGTGAGCTTCTGGTATTTAAGCTGTGAGTGAGCCAATATGGCTGCTGCATAAATTAGATTGCTCTGGAGCCACCCTTCCTGAGCTAAGACCAAAAAAATGTGTTAGCCGGAGGCGAAAAAACTGAGCTAGCTCGCACTAACTCAGCTTAGAGGGAACACTGGTCACCACAATAGCAGCATGCACACCCATCAGATCAGCCTTCTCCAGCTTGGAAATGTGGGGGTCAGTGCTGGGAAGGGTGAAATTTGGGGAGGTGAGGGAGATCAGCAGGTTTGCCTTCCTCTGCAGAGTCTTCCTTGGTGGTCTCTCATCCAAGCTTTATGATGACCCCAGCAAGGGGCTTTCAAGGCAAGTGAGAAGCAGAGGTGGTTTGCCATTGTCTTCCTCTGCAGAGTCTTCCTTGGTGGTCTCTCATCCAAGCTTTATGATGACCCCAGCAAGGGGCTTTCAAGGCTAGTGAGACACAGAGGTGGTTTGCCATTGCCTTCCTCTCCAGAGTCTTCCTTGGTGGTCTCCCTTTCAAGTACTGACCCTGCTGGACTTCAGAGATCTGATGAGACTGGGCTCCATCCTACTGTCTTCCCTCCTGATCAACCATAATTCTGCATCTAGGTAGGAAGAATCAAATGCATAATTCTAGGATGGGGGGAGACTTGTCTTGGCAGTAGTATGTGTGAAAAGGATCTAGGGGTCTTAGTAGACCACACACTGAACATGAATCAGCAGCGTGATGCGGCAGCTAAAAAGGCAAATGCCATTTTGGGCTGTATCAACAGAAGTATAGTGTCCGGATCATGCAAAGTGATGGTATCGCTTTACTCTGCTCTGGTTAGACCTCACCTCGAGTATTGTGTTCAGTTTTGAGCACCACAATTTAAGAAGGATATAGACAAGCTGGAACGTGTCCAGAGGAGGGTGACGAAGATGGTGAGGGGTCTGGAGACCAAGTCCTATGAGGAAAGGTTGAAGGAGCTGGGTATGTCACACGCACAAAACCTTTATTGGCATGAAAGCACAAAACACTATGGAAATACGGGAAAATACTAAGATGCATCAGTCACTTACACTTGGCTATTCAAGCCTCGTCTTCTGATTGCATAATATAAAAATTTTGCACCAGCCTCCATGATTTTGCAATTAGAATGGGACAGAAGAAAGTAAACAATTGAGTCATCAGAATGCCAGCTCTTACCCTCTAGAAGGGGAGTAATAGCTGGGTATGTTATCCTGGAGAGGAGACGACTGAGAGGTGACATGATAACCATCTTCAAGTACTTGAAGGGCTGTCCTATAGAGGATGGTATGGAGATGTTTTCTGTTGGCCCAGAAGGTCGGACCAGAACCAACAGGCTGAAATTAAACCAGAAGAATGCATTTCCTGCATTGTGCAGGGGGTTGGACTAGATGACCCTGGAGGCCCTTCCAACTCTATGATTCTATAATGTATGATTATTATCTCCAAGCATCACAGACAATATACAATGGCAGAGTCAGGGAAGTGGGATAAACAGCTTTTAAATAAACAGGAATCCACAAAGGTCTCCTGTAGGGTCTCCTCGTTGGTAAATGCCTAGAGATTTTGGCGGTGTAGTGAACAAAGGGTTCGAGGCAGGGAGAAACTTCTACAGGGTATAATGCCATAGAATTCATCCACCATAGTAAGGAGAAATTTTCTCCAGATCAACAGATCTCCATCGTCTGGATATCAGTTGTAATTCCAGAAGATCTCCCCCACCCGGAGGTTGCTAATCCTACATTTGACCACTGACGAGATCTGGATGTACTTTGTTTCAACAAAGCCTGAAGCAAGGAGGAGGAGGAGGAGGAGGAGATTGGATTTATACCCCGCCCTTCACTTGGAGTCTCAGAGTGGCTTACAAACTCCTCTCCCTTCCCCTCCCCACAACAGGCACCCTGGGAGGTGGGTGGGGCTGAGAGAACTCTGACATAAACTGCTCTTTTTCAAGGACAGCTGTGCCAGAGCTTGTGACTGACCCATGGTCACATCAGCAGGTGCAAGTGGAGGACTGGGGAATCAAACCCGGTTCTCCCAGATTAGAGTCCGCACACTTAGCCACTACACCAAACTGGCTCTCAATAAGTATGGGACAAACAACAGTTTCTTATATAAGCAGGGATAGAAAAATCCTGACCCGGATAGCCCAGGCTAGCCTGAACTCATCCCATCTCAAAAGCTAAGTATTTGGATGGGAGACCACCAAGGAATTCTAGGGCTGCTGTGCAAAGGACGGCCATGGCAAACCACCTCTGAATGTCTCCCACCTTGAAAAACCAATGGGGTTGCCAAAACCTGGCTGCAACTTGACAGCAAAAGGGGAAGAAAATCCAGAAAAATCCCAGAGGTCGGATTTGATTCCCCTCTCCCAGTAGGGGACCCAGCCTTCAGGTGGGACCTTGGGATCCCCTGGAATTACACCTCATTTCCAGACTACAGAGATCAGTTTCCCCTGGAGAAAATGGCTGCTTAGCTGACCATCCTGCTATATTCCAGCATAGAAGTTTAGTTAATTGTCCCTTTCCCCTCCCCTTTATAGGTCGTTCATCTAGTCACTCAAACGAAATGAGGTTCAGCTGACCAGCTTCGTCATTGAAGATGCAGCAATTCCTGGTAGTTTTTGATAGTTTATTTCCATCTGGCGAGCCCTTCTTTTCCGGGACATGCTTTATTATTGGGTAGGCATTTTGTACAAGGGTTTTATAAAAATGGCTGCTTAGGAGTGTGGACCCTATGGCATTGTACCCCACTGAGGTCCCTGTCCTCCCCAGGCTCCATCCCCAAATCTTCATGAGTTTCCCAACCTTGGATCTTGCAACCCTACCCCTCCGCCCCGTCCCCCACCAGTGGCCATGGGGGACCTGGCAACCCTATCTCCCAGTGTTGTGGTCAGGATTGGCTCCTAGGAACCTGTGGATTTTCTCCCAGTTGGGTCACTTAGAAGACGGAGATAAACAGAGTTATCCTCCGAAATGACAGCTCAAATGTATTTACACAGTTGGGTCTCAAATGCAAACGACAGACCCAATGAAGCCGGCTTGTCTGCTTTCGCCTAATAAATGGTGACGGCGTTGGAAAACGAAGGCATTTTTTTGGTTCCCCAGGAATGGGATATGAAGCAACAGCTCATGATTCGGTTGAGCTTGGCAGACACACCATGGCTAGGGAACACTGCGGGAGGTGGGGGGGGGGAGCCTGTTTTGCAAGAGCTTCTCAGACCAGCAAAGCTTGAGTTGGACAAACAGAAGGGCTCCCTGTGGCCAGCTTTCCTGGACTCGGGTCTCTGACGAACGAGAGCCAGCCAACAAACACAGAATGGCTGTTCCCTTATTTATTCCATGGGCCCCTTTCCACGCGCATGTCAGCTTTGGAGCATAAAATCGACTCAGCGTTGGCGAAATGCTAATTATGTAAATGACACCGTGCTCCAGGCCTATTAAGGATGTTTATCTTTCCTAAAATAGGCTTCCCAAAAGATCCGGGCACCTCCGATCCTCCACAAAGTAGGCAGGCAGGCAGCTCCAACCTCTACCACTTTGCATAACTGGTCTCCTAGAAGAAGAGAGAAGAGAGAAGAAATTGGCTTTATACCCTGTCCTTCACTACCCAGAGGAGTCTCAGAGTACCTTACAATCTCCTTTCTCTTCCCCTCCCCACAAAAGACACCCTGTGAGGTCAGTGGGGCTGAGAGAGCTCTTTCGAGGACTGCTCAAGAGAAAACAGTGAAGAAGACGAAGAAGAAGAGGAGGAGGAGGAGGAGGAGGAGATTGGATTTATACCCTGCCCTTCACTACCCGAAGGAGTCTCAGAGCAGCTTACAATCCCTTCCCCTCCCCGCAACAGACACCCTGTGAGGCAGGTGGGGCTGAGAGACCTCTCTCAAGAACTGCCCATGAGAGAACAGCTCTGAAAGAACTTATGACTGACCCAAGGTGACACCAGCAGCTGCATGTGGAGGAGTGGGGAATCAAACCCGGTTCTCCCAGATTAGAGTCTGTGTTCCTAACCACTACATCAAACGGGCTTTCAGGGGAGCAGAGTTAAATCTACTGAAGTCAATGAGCTCAGAAATGTGTAGCTATGCTTGGGACTGCACTTTCAGTCACCGGCCCCAGGACCACCTGGGATGACTTCTTGCCTGCAGCAAAAATGAGGGAGTAACCCCCACTATATATTCTGGCTGTCTTGAAAAGTCCTGCATAGGGTTGGCCTTTGGTCAAGAAGAACTGACCTGCTGCTTACTTAGCACAATTGCCTTTAAAAAATAATTGCTGTTCTTTTGCTCTGTATTTATTTTGTCTTAATTTGTAGCTGTGGGATGGCCAGAGTGTTCCAGGAGAAAAGCCAAAGAGAAGAAGCATTCAATGAATCTTTCACTTACAGAAACTGTCCCTAATGTGGTTAGATGTTATAAGTCATGATTTTTTTTTAAAAAAATCATTGGTTCCTAATAAATTAATTTGTCCCCCTTTATTGTAACTAGAGTAAGTATCAAAATGCTTGCGGATTAAAGTACTTTTTGTGAGTGTGTGCTGCTCTAATAAAGGTAATGCTTTAAAAACACCATCTCTGTTTGACCAGCCGACTGGCTAAATCTTGACCCATCAAATGCCCAATATAGATATTATATATAATTGCTTTTCATATCAAGAAGAAGAAGAAGAAGAAGAAGACGAGGAGGAGGAGGAGATTGGATTTATACTCCGCCTTTCAGTACACGAAGGAGTTTCAGAGCAGTTTACAATCTCCTTCCCCTTCCCCTCCCCACAACAGACACCCTGTGAGTAGTATTCTATCTAAGCTGAGTTATTGTGAGCTAGCTCATGGTTTTTAGCCTCCAGCTCACACATTTTTTGTTTTCGCTCAGGAAGGAGGGCTCCAGAGCAAACTAATTTATGCAGGAGCCAAATCGCTTGCTCACAACTTGAATGCCAGTCGCTCACAAAGTAGAATTTTCGCTCACAAGATGCCACAGCTTAGAGGGAGCACCGCCTGTGAGGGAGGTGGGGCTGAGAGAGCTCTTTTGAAAACTGCCCTTGAGAGAACAGCTCTGAGAGAACTTGTGACTGACCCAAGGTCATACCAGCAGCTGCAAGTGGAGGAGTGGGGGATCAAACCCGGTTCTCCCAGAGTAGAGTCCACGCACTTACCCACTACACAAAACTGGCTCTCTGATTGGAACCATTTCCTATGTGTGGGTGACATGCCATCAAGTCGCTTCTGACCTTTGGCAATCTGATAAATAAAAGATCTCCAAAACCTCCTATTGTGAACTCCAAAAGATCTCCAAAACCTCCTATTGTGAACTCCAAAAGATCTCCAAAACCTCCTATTGTGAACTCCAAAAGATCTCCAAAACCTCCTATTGTGAACAGCCTGGTGGCTTCCTTGACTGAGCCGATCCATCTCAGGTTGGGTCTTCCTCTTTTCCTGCTGCCTTCGACTTTTCCTAGCATGATTGTCTTTTCCAGCAAGTCTTGTCTTCTCAGTATGTGACCAAAGTACAGAGGTCATTTTGGGGGGGTTTGCAGGGGATCGCAGTCCCCCCCGGGTGAGGTACGGGGGGCGGGGCACATGATGAAGCCCCGCCCCCTGCTTCCGGTTGCCGCGCTTCCGGCCCTCATTCAGCCAGGAGGAGGCAGGAGAAGAGGGAGGGTAAGTTGCTTCCTCCCTGCCTCTCCCCACCCCTGCCTGCCTGGGGCCAGGGAGGGCCTTCGCGGGGCTTCCTTGCACTCCCGCCGGCCTTGCAGGTCCACCGCCGGGCCCCTCATGGGGCTCGGCAGTGGAGCTGCAAGGCCGCCGCCGCCCGGGACCGTTGGGGGCGGGGTGTGTGGCCTTATGACACACTTCCGGTGATGACAGGGGGTGTGGCCTTATGACACACTTCCGGTGATGTCAGGGGGTGTCGCTTTAACTTCTAAGGAGAGTTCAGGCTTGAATTGATCCAGAGCCCACTGATTTGTCATTTTGGCAGTCCACTGTGCCTGTAAAACTCTTCTCTGACACCACATTTCAAACCAAAACGTTCTTCCTTTCACCGTTCCTTATGTCCCTCCCCTTCACTGGTTTGCTAGAGTAAGGCCCCGGTCACACGGGCCGGATATCGTGTGGGGAGGTGTGGCTAATTGCCCCGGCGCAGTTTGATCCATGATTACACGATCAGACGGGCCGGCGGCACACCACGGGTCCTTCCCTCGGCGCCAGCGGGTAAACGAGGGACCGGAGGGGAATGCTGCACGCCGGCGGGATCACACCACGGGCATCTGGAGGCAGCCCATGTTAAATGTTTACTAGTACCTTGGAGGTACTAGTTTTTAAATGCGCATTGTCGGCGGTAAGCCACGGGTGCCCTCCACTTTCCAGATGTTGGGGTCTGACCGTGCCCGGATTATCCGCCCACCTTCCGTGCCTCTCCTGCGACAACTTTGCCATGTGACCGGGGCCTAAGTCTGCATGTCTGCCTCTGTGTCTTTCTTGGAAGAGGGAAGTAAAGATATTCCAGATGTTCTCTAAGAGGGAAGAACACTGGCCAGGAGATTAAATGGGCTACATCGGAGAGCGGTGTGGCTAAGGAGCTGGGCTAGGAGTGATTCAAACAGGTTCAGACTCAGCCGTTAAGCTCACTGGATGACATTGGGCTAGGGGGTGTCAGCTCTGGGTTGGTAAATTCCTGGAGATTTTGGAGCTAGGGCCTGGGGAGGTCAGGGTTTGAGGAGGGAAGGGATTTCAGTAAGGTACAAGGCCACTTCGGTGGGAAGGTAACAGCGTTCCGTGCACCTTGGTGTTTATTCATGCCGGCCACATGACCACGGAAACGTCTTCAGACAGCGCTGGCTCTTCGGCTTTGAAACGGGAGATGAGCACCGCAACCCTAGAGTCGGATTCGACTGGCTTTCGAGCAAGGGAACCTTTACCTTTTTACAAGGCCATAGGGTCCACCTTCCAAGGCGGCCATTTTCTCCAGGGGAACTGAAAGCCAGTTTGGTGTAGTGGTGAGGAGTGTGGACTCTAATCTGAGAGAACTGGGTTTGATTCCCCGCTCCTCCACATGTAGCTGCTGGTGTGACCTTGGGCAAGCCACAGTTCTCTCAGAGCTGTCCTTGAAAGAGCAATTTCTATCAGAGCTTCTCTCAGCCCCACCTGCCTCACAAGGGTGTCTGTTGTGGGAAGGGAAAGGGAAAGGAATTTGTAAGCTGCTCCGAGACTCCGAGTGAAGGGTGGGGTATAAATCAAATCTCCTCCTCCTCCTCCTCTTCTTCTTCTCTTTTTCATCTCTGTAACCTAGAGACCAGTTGTAATTCCAGGAGATCTCCAGCGGCCACCAGAAGACTGGCAGCCGTCGGTTGGGCCAGTCTTTCTCTCACATTCTAACCTACTTCACAGAGAACAAAAATTAAGAAGGACGTCAGCCACCCTGAACTTCTCAGACAGCATTGCCAACTCTGAGCTGGGAAATTCCTAGAGGTTTTGGGGGTGCAGTTTGGGGAGGGTGGGGTTTGGGGAGGGGAGGGACCTCAGCAGGTTATGATGCCATAGAGTCTGCCCTCCAAAGCAGCCATTTTCTCCCTTGGGCGGCTGCTTTCTAAGCATTTGAAGGTCAACTGTAATTCTGGGAGATCTGGAGGTTGGGAACCCTAAGGAAGCAATATGTAAACAACGCATTCCAGAAGAGGGGTTTACTTAACTCGCTCCTTCCAGGAATGTGGCTTCTTCCTGTGTCATAAGGAGGCTTGCCAGCTCTGGGTTGGGAAATGCCTGGAGATTTGGGGTGGGTGGGGCGGAGGCTGAGGAGGCTGGGGTTTGGGGAGGGGAGGGACTTCAGTGGAGCATAATGCCATAGGGGTAGGGTTGTCAGCCTTCAAACGACACCTGGAGATCTTCTGCTATTGCAGTTGATCTTCAGATGAGCAAGATTAGTTCCCCTGGAGAAAATGGCTGCTTGGAGGGTGCACTCTGTGGCATTATATCCTGCTAAGATCCCTCCCCAAATCCCACCCTCCTCAGGCTGCACCCCCCAAATCTCCAGGTATTTTCCAACCCAGAGCTGGCAATCCTACATACAGTCCACCTTCCAAAGAGGCCATTTTCTCCAGGTGAACTGATCTCTGTCGCCTGGGGATCAGTTGTAATAGCAGAAGAACTCCAGCCACCGCCTGGAGGTTGGCAACCCACATATGTGTTTTTCTCCACATGGAGGGGCTTAGCAAAAATGCTGAGAAGGAAGGCAGGGTTCCCTGCTAGCTGCCGTTCCCACGGATTATGGCCTGGATCATTTCATTTTGCATTTTCTTTGCTTCAGTCTGTGGAATGAGCAATCAGCATAATGTTTTGTGACCTCAGATTTTTCCATTTCCGACAGGATTATTTCTATTTCCCAGAGCCGGCTGGTGAGGAGGCATTTATTTGTTTAGTCATCTGTTTGGATTTTAACCCCTGCCATTCCTGAGTTAGAGGCACTAAATCAGGACCTTCAGATTCAAATAGATGTGGGAGCCAAATTTCCTCCCCCGGCAGATGCCTGAGGAAGGTTAAATCCGGAAAGGAACAGCGACTGTACCAGATCAAACAGCACGTCTGATCGCAGCCTAACTCTGCACAGGACTGCACTATTAAATGTGTTTCTAGTTAGCAAACTTCTAATAATCCTAACATTTCTCATCCCTTCATTCCTGGGTACACAGAGAAATCTTAATAATCCATTGAGGAAATAGAACAAATATCTTGTCGAAGGCTTTCATGGCTGGAGTTCATTAGCTGTTGCAGATTTTCCAGGTTGTATGGTCGTGGTCTTGACATTGTAGGACATGACATTTCGCCAGCAGCTGTGACTGGCATCCTCAGAGGTATAACACAGAAAGATGGAGTACTCTCTGTGTCAAGGTGAGAAGAAAATGGTAGGCAGGTAATTTATATCTACTCAGGAAGGTGGGGTAGGGCTGAGTCATTATCTTGTAGGAGTTCCCCAAGCTGTGGAGGTTCTTTTGTATATGGATTGTTTCTAGATATCACGGTCATCTGCAAAGCACATGGACTGTTATTTACACAAGCCGCTTGGGAAGTCTGAACATTCCCTTACTCTAATCTAAGAACATGTATTTGACTGGACTTTAACTGGAGTAAGTCTGCATTGGATTGCACTGTAAGTCTACTTAACCTCTGACTCCCTCACAGATTTGCATAGGCTAATTCAACACAACAGCCCACTAAAGGTCCTGTTCATAAGTCTGCATTGGATTGCACTGTAAGTCTGCTTCACTTCTGACTCCATCACAGATTTGCATAGGCTAATTCTACACAACAGCCTGCTAAAAGTCCTGTTCGCAAGCTACAGTGAACACACAACCTGTGTACAGTCAACACTCGATTTTTCTTGAGACGTTCATCGAGTAATTTTCATGTTACCTTCAACCCAAGTACAGCTGCAGGTGTGATTGAAACCACACAGTTATCCAGGCAGGGGTCATTTCCTGCAGGAGCGCACAGGAGCGGAGCTCCGGCAGTAAAGAGCCCAGGGGGCGGGCAGATGCAACAAGCCCCACCCCCTGCTCCCAGCAGCCCTCAGTCAGAGCAAGAAGCAGCCAGGTAAGCTGCAGAGCCCCCCCCAGCCCCC